>NC_133373.1:36551618-36624118 GCF_049309525.1 Garra rufa
AAGCGAAGAAGCGCATACACGACTAACAGATGGAGAGCAATAATTCTGAATAAAATACATACAAAAGTGGAAGCACTTGACATCTCTTTACTCATTTACAACAGCAGCATAAACTGCAGTATGGAGAGTGTTGCAATTGACAGAATTATTTACATTTAAAGACAGACATAATTTGTTCTGTAAATTACTGTTTTATAAAAAATAAAAAATAAAAAGAGTATTAGTATTTTTCCTGTTGATGTACCGAACAAGTGTTTTGAGTTTTTGGGGTTCGCTAAGGTGTTTTGAGTGATTTAGGTTGTTACTAAGGCATTGCTGGGGTGTTTTGAGTGATTTGGGACATTACTATGTGGTTGCTAAGGTGTTTTGAGTGATTTAGGTTGTTACTAAGGCATTGCTGGGGTGTTTTGAGTGATTTGGGACATTACTATGTGGTTGCTAAGGTGTTTTGAGTGATTTAGGTTGTTACTAAGGCATTGCTGGGGTGTTTTGAGTGATTTGGGACATTACTATGTGGTTGCTAAGGTGTTTTGAGGGATTTAGGTTGTTACTGTGATGTTACAGAGTTGTTACAATTCCTTTTTCAAGGTGTTTTGAGTTTTTCGGCTTTTCACTATGTGGTTGCTAAGGTGTTTTGAGGGATTTAGGTTGTTATTGTGATGTTACGGAGATGTTCGGGTTGTTACTATGCATTTCCTGAGGTGTTTTGAGCTATTTAGCTTGTTACTATGCGGTTCCTAAGGTGTTTTGAGTTATTTAGGTTGTTATGCTGGCATTGCTGATGTGTTTTGAGCATTTGAAGTCATTACTCTGTGGTTTCGAAATGGTTTTGAGTGGTCATTACTTTTTGGTTGCTAAGATGTTTTGAGTGATTTAGGTTGTTATTATGTGGTTGCTAATGTGTTTTGAGTTTTTTGTTGTTACTATGCTGTTTCCGAGATGTTTTGGGTGGTTACAATGAGTTTCTAAGGTGTTTCGAGTGATTTACGTTGTTACTGTGCTGTTTCTGAGGTGTTTGGAATTATTTGGGTTATTACTATGAGGTTGCTAAGGTGTTTTGAGTTATGTAGGTTATTACTATGCTGTTTCTGAGATGTTTAGTGCTATTATGCGGTCACTAAGGTGTTTTAAGTGATTTAGGTTGTCACTGTGAGATTACTAAGATGTTTTGAGTGATTTAGGTTGTTACCATGCAGTTGTTAAGGTGTTTTGATTGATTTAGGTTGTTGCTATGCTGTTTCTGAGGTGTTTTGGTTCGTTACTATGTGTTTTTAAGACGTTTTGAATGATTTAGGTTGTTACTGTGCTTTTTCTGAGGTGTTTTGATTTGTTGTGTTTCTAAGGTGTTTTGAGTGATTTAGGTTGTTGCCATGCAGTTGCTAAGGTGTTTTGATTGATTTAGGTTGTTACTATGCTGTTTCGGAGATGCTTTGGATTATTATGCTGTCATTAAGCTATTTTGAGTGATTTGATTTCTGAGGTGTTTTTGGGTTTTTACTATGCGTTTCTAAGATGTTTTGAGTGATTTAGGTTGTTGCTATGCTGATAATGAGGTTGATTTTGGGTTGTTCCAATGTGTTTCTCATGTTTTGATTGATTTAGGTTGTTATTATGCTGTTTCTGGAGTATTTTGGGTTGTTACTATGCGTTTCTAAGATGTTTTGAGTGATTTAGGTTGGTACCATGTGTTTGATAAGGTGTTTTGGGTGATTTAGGTTGTTGCTATGCTGATTATGAGGTTGATTTTTTTGATTGCTGTTTCTGGGGTATTTTGGGTTGTTACTATGCATTTCTAAGATGTTTTGAGTGATTTAGGTTGGTACCATGTGTTTGATAAGGTGTTTTGGGTGATTTAGGTTGTTGCTATGCTGATTATGAGGTTGATTTTGGGTTGTTACTATGTGTTTCTTAGGTGTTTTGATTGAATAAGGTTGTTACTATGCTGTTTCTGGGGTATTTTGGGTTGTTACTATGTTATTCTAAGATGTTTTGAGTAATTCAGGTTGTTGCTATGCGGTTGCTGAGGTGTTTTGGGTTGCTACTTTTCATTTCTAAGATGTTTTGAGTAATTTAGCTTGTTACTATGCGGTTGCTAAGATTTTTTGGGCTGTTGCTATGCATTTCTAAGATGTTTTGAGTGATTTAGGTTGTTAAGCATTTTTTAGGTGTTTTGAGTTATTTAGGTTGTTACTATGCAGTCGCTAAGGTGTTTTGAGTTATTTAGGTTGTTACTATGCAGTCGCTAAGGTGTTTTGAGTGATTTAGGTTGTTACTATGCATTTTTAAAGGTGTTTTGAGTGATTTAGGTTGTTAATAAGCATTTTTTAGGTGTTTTGAGTTATTTAGGTTGTTACTATGCAGTCGCTAAGGTGTTTTGAGTTATTTAGGTTGTTACTATGCATTTCTAAGATGTTTTGAGTGATTTAGGTTGTTAATAAGCATTTTTTAGGTGTTTTGAGTTATTTAGGTTGTTACTATGCATTTCTAAGATGTTTTGAGTGATTTAGGTTGTTAATAAGCATTTTTTAGGTGTTTTGAGTTATTTAGGTTGTTACTATGCAGTCGCTAAGGTGTTTTGAGTTATTTAGGTTGTTACTATGCAGTCGCTAAGGTGTTTTGAGTGATTTAGGTTGTTACTATGCATTTTTTAGGTGTTTTGAGTTATTTAGGTTGTTACTATGCAGTCGCTAAGGTGTTTTGAGTTATTTAGGTTGTTACTATGCAGTCGCTAAGGTGTTTTGAGTGATTTAGGTTGTTACTATGCATTTTTAAAGGTGTTTTGAGTGATTTAAGTTGTTACCATGTTGTTTCTAAGGTGTTTTGAGTTAGGGTTGTGCCGATAGACGATAGCATCGTGTATCGACGATAGTCAGAGATATCGCCTGTTGCTGATGCCTTTGACGATAGTAATTATTATCATTATCCGTCAAAAAGGCACCTAACTTTAGCGATGCAGCGCGGAGAGTCGGTTCTAGGATGCCTCAGAAACTTGCTGCGGTATAAACACAAGCATAGAGTAGATGGCGCCGCAGATGTGTACAGTGAAAATGGGTAAGAGATTTATTCATCATACAGTGTACATAGATTAAGTGTAGACTTAGACAGTCATTAGGATAACAGAGGTAGTAAAATGTGGTTTAGGCTGAAATAAATACGATATATCAGAATCTGTCTGTATATAGTAAACATAAACATTCACCTCAGTAACATCTGTATGCGTTAACTAGAATTACGATGCAATAAAATGGCGCTAAACATATGCACGTGAATTACACGAACATTGCTTCACATTCTATATGAACTGAACTACAGCATGAACTGATGACAAAGATCAGACATATAGCGGAAGCATTATCACAATATGACGAGTAAAGAAAGATACATTCATTTACATTCAGGCACGCACATTTACCGCTCCGTGAAGATAGCAGAGAATGAAACCGAAAGTAAACTTGAACAGAACTACCGTCAGCGCTCTGTACACGCACAACTGTGTCACAAGTCACATGCACTACCCTTACAAAAAGAATAAGGAATTTATTACATATTGACATATTTACATATTATTAAATAAATTAGCACGATAGTATCGTGTATCGGCGATCTCAGAGGCTGACGATAGGACGATATGAAAATTGAGCATATCGCCCAACACTATTTTGAGTTATATAAGTTGTTGCTATGCTGATTCTACCTAGTTTTGGGGTGTTATGTGGTTATCTAAGGTGTTTTGAGAGATTTAGGTTGTCACTATGTGGTTGCTAAGGTCTTTTGAGTTATATAGGTTGTTGCTATGCTGATTCTGAGATGTTTTGGGTTATTATGTGGTTTCTAAGGTGTTTTGAGTGATTTAGGTTGTCACCATGCGGTTGCTAAGGTGTTTTGAGTTATATAGGTTGTTGCTATGCTGATTCTGAGATGTTTTGGGTTATTATGTGGTTTCTAAGGTGTTTTGGGTGATTTAGGTTGTCACCATGTGGTTGCTAAGGTGTTTTAAGTGATTTAAGTTGTTACTATGCACCTCAGTTAAGTTGCTGAGGTGTTTTAGGTTGTTACTCTGCATTTTTGAGGTGTTTTGAGTTATGTAGGTTGTTACTGTGTGGTTGCTAAGGTGTTTTGAGAGATTTAGGTTGTCACCATGTGGTTGCAAATTTTTTTTTTTTTTTTTTTTTTTTTTTTTTGCACATTGCATACGGTAACCAGGGTGTTGTGGAAGTCACCTACTAGTCCAAGTCTCTCTGCAAACATCACTAATAAAGTTGTGCAGCAGGATAAACAGAGTATCTAACCAGCGATCAGTGCAGGACATTTTCCAGCGTGAGTTTCTGTCTGAATGCTTTTACTGTGCCACTGGGCCATTAAACTTTCAGCCGTTTCACAGATGAACCTTTCCATTCTGTCTGTCCTGTCCGTGTTGGTCTGTGCTAGTCTCAACAACACACGCTGCTATTGAGAGATCTCTCTATCCTTCATCATCTACATGAACAAACACTGTGATGCTACTTTGCAAAGCTTGTGTTTTGTGATTTATTTTTTGCTTTTAAAATAGAAAATAAGGTAGAAATGCCCAGTCTGTACTGTTTCTGCTGTATGTAATCTTAAAGCTTTTCTGTGTCACCATGAATGCTCAGGTTTGTTTCTCTTTTGTAAAAGCTTCTCCCACGCTAGTAGCCTTAGAGGAAAATTTGCACAAGTTCAGATTTTGGTTGAGACGGTCTTACAACAAATTAATGTATGCCTGCCTACTCATCCCACACTTTTACAGTGACTGATGAAATATTTTAACCCCTGCTTTCACAGACAATTCTAGTCTCAAACTAAAATGCATGTCTAGGCTGTTTTAAGTGAAAGAAACATATTCAAATTCAAAAATATCTTCTAAGGCACATTTATAAAAGATACTTAAATGTCCTAATTGAACCTAATCCTGGCTTAACCTAAGCACTGTCTGTGAAACCAGTCCTAGATGTAATAACTTGTTCCACCTCTGAAACAACTTTTCTTTTTAGACTGTGATAATCTAGTCATTGTTGTAGGCTAATGTTGTGCATAATGCAAGCTTCCTAACATAAGAGTAAATTTAAGCTAGTTAATGTACTAAGGATTACAGCAATATTGGCAAATAACAAACTGCTTGAAGAGTAGTGTAGCGTGTGAGATATGTGGAGAAGCTCTGGACCTTCTGATTTGATTTTTAGCCTCAACATCCTGGTGAAAAAGCCTCCTATAACGTTCCTCAGGAAGATGGTAGATCCACTGCAGTCCACTGCAAACTCATGTTCATATGTGACTCCAGACTAGTATGGAAATCCTAGATGGACCTGTTTCCAATGAAAAAAATTCTAGTCATGCAACTTTTTCGTTAAATATTTCACTCGCAGAATTAAAAAATTCTAAGTGTCTTTCTTCAACTTCTGTCTTTCTAGGAATCGATTTTAAGATCAAAACAGTTGAATTGCAAGGAAAGAAGATAAAGCTACAGATATGGTAAGTACTGAGTGTGTTTGCATGAGTTCATATAACACATTATACACAATGCAACATGCAATACAGCAATGTTTTAAGTGTGTCAATTTAATTTAAATGAAATTTAAAATATAAAATTAAGTATGATTTATATAAAATTAAATTATATTTACACTACCAGTCAAAAGTATTTAAACGGCAAGATTTTTAACGTTTTTAACAGAAGTCTCTTCTGTTCACCAAGCCTGCATTTATTTGATCCAAAGTATAGCAAAAACACAAAAATTTAGAAATATTTTTACCATTTAAAAGAAATATTTTCTATTTGAATACATTTTAAAATGTAATTTATTCATGTGATTTTAAATTTTAGCATCATTACTCCAGTCTTCAGAGTCACATGATCCTTTAGAAATCATTCAAGTTTCTTTGAATAGAAAGTTCAGAGGAACAGCATTTATCTGAAATAGAAATCTTTTGTAACATTATCAATGTCTTTATCATCACTTTTGAACAATTTAACTTGCTTAATAAAAACGTTAATTTCTATGATTTCTTTCCCGAAACAAATGTATAATGTTACAAAAGCTTATTATTTCAGATAAATGCTGATCTTTGGATCTTTCTATTCATCAAAGAATCCTGAAAAATCCTTTAAAGAACATTTAAAATCTTACTGTTCAAAAATGTTTGACTGGTAGTGTATATAAAATTAGATTATATTTAAAAACTGAATGATATAACCAACATGTTTCACATGCTTTCTGGAAAGATAAAGCAACACTGTAACTTCTAAGAACGTGAAAAGGAGTTGTCACAAATCTGACAATATCACTTTAATATTAATGTAAACAAACAATGGAAAAAAAAGTCACACATTTTTTGCTCAACTTAATAATATATGTGACCCTGGACCACAAAACCAGTCTTAAGTCGCTGGGGTATATTTGTAGCAATAGCCAAAAATACATTGTATGGGTCAAAATTATTGATTTTTCTTTTATGTCAAAAATCATTAGGAAATTAAGTAAAGATCATGTTCCATGAAGATTTTTTGTAAAATTCCTGCTGTAAACCTATCAAAATGTAATTTTTGATTAGTAATATGCATTGTTAAGAACTTAATTTGGACAACTTTAAAGGTGATTTTCTCAGTATTTTGATTTTTTTGCACCCTTAGATTCCAGATTTTCAAATAGATGTATCTCGGCCAAATATTGTCATATCATAACAAACCATATATCAATAGAAAGCTTATTTATTGAGCTTTCATATGATGTATATATCTCAGTTTTGTAAAATTTTACCTTATGACTGGTTTTGTGGTCCAGGGTCACATATAGTTGCATCAACTTGAAAACTTTAACTATTAATATCATTGATTTATTAGAATAGCCCTAGTATTTTGTATGCAATATTATTATTATTATTATTATTATTCATTTATTATTCAAATAGTTCATTATTATTATTATTATTATTTAGTTATTGCAATAGCCTTAGTATTTTGTATGCAGGATGCAAATTACCAAATGCATTTAACTGGCTTTAGTCAGAAGATAAAACCAGTTACTGGCAAGTAAGCCTGGAAGTTACCATCCAAACAGCTCATGCTAAACGAAAAAAAGCCAGCCTGCAATTCAGAGAGTGATCTGCTGGGTTATTGCTTTTCCTCATAGTTTCATTTGGTGGCTTGCGGCCAGGAATGTGTTACCATTTTGGAGTAATGACAGAAAAAGAAAGAAAATCTTTCTTGGCTGTGTCACAGTGACACAGTATTTTTTTTAAAAGACAGTTTACTGCAAATACAAAATAGAAAATCAGCCAAATAATTCCATTGTCATTGGAGCAAAATGTTTTTAATGAAATTACAGTTGCATCTAAAAAACATTGACGTTTGGCTTCATTTTTAAGTCTGAATCCATCTGAATGAATGACGTTTTACTGGTTTGGTGGATTTTCGTTGAATTGTGAATCAAATTTCAATCTTGTGTTTATCTCCTCAGCTTTGTTTTTTCCATTTTTTTTTATACTTTCTGTAAAATGCCTTGTACCCTATTGAAACACAATCATTTGTCTTTCAGTATAGTGGATGGCAACAGTTGTTGAGATAGAATTGGTTGGTAACAATTGGAGGCGCTTAAACTAGTCAGCTGTGGTCACCAGCTATTGCCAGCCAAAGTTAAATTCGGATCTTCTGTATTCTGTTATTCATTGGGTCCATGAGTGTCTGGGTTGCTGCAGTGAAATGAAGTGTTTGATTGTGGTTGTCTGTGTTTGTGCAGGGATACAGCGGGGCAGGAACGGTTTCACACCATCACTACCTCTTACTACAGAGGGGCCATGGGAATCATGCTCGTATATGACATCACCAACGCCAAGAGCTTCGAAAACATCAGCAAATGGCTCAGAAATATTGACGAGGTCAGTCTCCACACAACCTTTCTCCAACTCTCAGACAACAGCCATTCAGGAATTGATGTGTTCTTTCCTTCTGTTGAACATTACAGAAGATATTTTGAAGAATTTGGGTAACCAAAGTGTTGCTGGTTCCCATTGACTTCAACAGAACCAAAACCAAAAACTGTTTGGTCACAAACATACTTCAAAATATTGTCTTTTGTGTTCAACAGAAGAAAGAAATGAAAAATGATGTTAAGTGTTGACAAAAAAAATATGAAATTTACATTTTTTGGGTATGTCTGAATAGAAAATGTTGTGATTTGTAGTATTGTAATAAGTTTTCTTAACTAGTTTTGGCCTAAGACCCATTTTTACACATGACATACCCAATACTTAGGATATTAAGTAAAGATCATGTTCCATTAATATATTTTGTAAATTCCCTGTCGTAAATATATCAAAACTTAATTTTTGATTAGTAATATGCATTAAAAACTTAATTTGGACAATGTTAAATCAATTTTTTTTTTCTAGATTTTTAAATAGCGTTAATAGAATTAATAGAAAATAGTATATCAGCCAAATATTGTACTATCCTAACAATTCATCAATAGAAAGCGTATTTATTCAGCTTTCGGATGATGTATAAATCTAAAAAAATTGACGCTTATGGCTGGTTTTGTGGTCCAGGTTTACAAATGTGTTATTGCTATGAAAATGCAGTGTTATTTTAGTGTTGATATACTGTTAATATTTTGAATTATTATTACTATTATTTTTCTGTTTTCATTTGTGTATTTGTCATTTTTGTTTTTAATTAGTTTTTCTTGAAATATCTATGTATTTGTTTTTATTAGCTTTAGTTATTGTAGTACTGTAACCTAAAGAAAAATTGCATTTGCAACTAACTGAAATAATTAAAAAAAACATACTTTATTTTAAATCTCTCATTTTTAGAAGTACTAGCATAAGTAGAATTAAATCAACTAAAACTAAAGCCATGAAATAATTTTTAATGCTTGAAATAAATGTTAATTGAATTAAAATATAAAATCTGTAACTTATTTTATTTCAGTTAATGTTTGAAAATGTTTTTGGTTTTAGTTAACTCTTGCTCAATGATTTGTGAATTTATTAATGTGATTTTTGAGATATGACTGACTGCACACAACACAATCCTGGTCAAATGAAACCATATTGGCGTTTAGTATTCCTTTATCTGTCATAGTTTTGTTCATGGTTTTTGAGACCCATAAATCTGTACCTAAATACAGCGTTTGTTTGGACAAGCATCTTTTGACGTCAACAGCAAAACAATATGGGAAGTGTTTTCTCTTCCCTTTTGAAAGTTATTATGCCCATTTATTTTACTAGCCTGACTATGCATGATCATATGGGTAGTTGCTTTTTATTGTTGTGTTGTTATAAATAGAACAGCCCTGCGACCCATTTTTGAGTCGAGAACAGCTGGTGTAGGACTTTTGAAGTTCCAGTCCTGTAAAAAAAAACAAAAAAAAACTTAAAGATACATAGCCGTGTAGTGAAACTGCTGACCGTTTGATTTTCGCTCTGATGATTCATGCAGAATTTCCCAACGATCAGCATTTTCACCAGAATTCATATAACATGAGACTCCATGAGGGATGTGGTTGTGTTTGGTGGCTTTTCGTTCAAATACTAGTTAAGTGCACCAATGATGCAACTCAGTCCTTCAGTACTGTTTCTTCAAAGATTTCTGAAGCCACTTTAATTTCAGCTGTCAGTGTGAACATAAGTATTTTGTACGAATGCATCGTCTCAAATGTGTGGTTTTTTTTTTTTTACAGCACGCTAACGAGGATGTGGAGAGGATGCTGCTAGGCAACAAGTGTGACATGGAGGACAAACGTATCGTACCTAAAGCCAAGGGGGAACAGGTGAGACTGTGGATGAGTTAGGATTAGGGCTGGGCTGAAAATACTGATTTTCAATTTGATCAACTGAAATTGATTCTTAAAGGAGAAGTTCACTTCCAGAACAGAAACTTACAGATATTTTACTCACCCCCTTGTCATCCAAGATGTTCATGGCTTTCTTTCTTCAGTCGAAAAGAAATCGTTTTTTGAGGAAAACGTTTCAGGATTTCTCTCCATATAATAGACTTCTATGGTGCCCCTGAGTTTGAACTTCCAAAATGCTGTTTAAATGCAGCTTCGAAGGGCTCTAAATGATCCCAGCTGAGGAATCAGAGTGTCATCTAGCGAAACGATCGGTTATTTAAAAAAAAAAAATTACAATTTATATACTTTTTAACTTTAAATGCTCATCTTGTCTAGCTCTGTGTGAACTTTTTGTAAAGGGTGTTTGATGATCTTTGCTCATTCACTTTGTAAACACTGGGTCGGTACTTCAGCACCGATGTAGGAGAAAATGACATGTTACTTTTTCGGCATACCTTAACTGTTTTGAACCGGAATACACAGCTTCCTCAGAGCTAGACACGATGAACATTTGTTGATTGTAAATGCTTTTAGAAAACAACCGATCGTTTCGCTAGATAAGAGCCTTCTTCCTTGGCTGGGATTGTTTAGAGCCCTTCGAAGCTGCTTTTAAACTGCATTTGAACTGGACGTTCAAACTCGGGGGCACCATAGAAGTCCATTATATGGAGAGAAATCCTGAACTGTTTTCCTCAAACATAATTTCTTTACAACTGAAGAAAGAAAGACATGAACATCTTGAATGAAAAGGGGGTGAGTAGATTATCTGTACATTTTTGTTTTGGAAGTGAATAACTTCTTTAAACCCAAGTTTACAGCATTAGCTGAGACATTTTTTTCTTGGAAAACATTTTGTCATACTCTCACTGATTGTCTGTATATACAAATAAATCAAGATTGAAATTTAATTGAATCAAAAAAGGAATTGAATCGTGAAGTTTGTCTCTACCTAGGATGGACAGTTTGTTTACTAGTTGAGATTTTGGTTGACCAGTTTTTTTTTTTTTTTTTTTTCAGCATTCTGTGAATAAGTTTATTTGTTGAAAGTTTGTCAGTTATCCTATTGAAGCACTTTGCTAAGTGTTCATATCTCTAAGAACTTGTGTAATCATATGGGTTCATGCATATTAGTTCAGGCCTGCGCCACAATAACACAATAAATGTTATCTGTCCTTGTGCTGATCCTCAGATCGCGAGAGAACACGGGATTCGCTTCTTCGAGACGAGTGCAAAAGCCAACATCAACATCGAAAAGGCGTTCCTCACGTTAGCAGAAGACATTCTCAGAAAGGTGAGTACAGTGACTAACTACACAGACGCAGCGGCTGATCTCTTTTGTACATTCAGTGATTGGTTCGTTGATTTTGGCCTTTTCTTTTGCTAGATGATAACATTCCATTTCCATTTATTATTTCAATTTGATAGTGAAACTAATTAGTACACAAATACATTTGTGAGGTCTTCTTAGAGGTCTTCCACGTCTTGAATTTCTGAATGATGGTGTCCAATGTGAGTCTCCAGTCCTCCCAACATTATTAAATGTATCATCTTTTTATGTCAAATTTTTTCTATTAGAAAAATAAGAGGTCTGTTACCAATCAGATTAAATCAGTATCAATTAAATCTATCTTTGTACTGCTGGAGTGGCACAGAAGCTGCATATGAAGTGGCCAGAAAAACTTTGGCAACTTCAAGATGCTTTAGGAAACCTACTTGCAAAGCTACCTGAACAACTATGCGCAAGTGCATGTGATTAATTAAATCACTCATTCGAGAGATTCATTTAAAATGGCTGATTCATTTAGAAACAAATCGAGTGACTGTTTATGAATGAATCATTGACTCAAATGATTCATTCAAAAACAGATTAATTCAGAAATGAAGCACTGCAGTCTTGGTCTAAAATGCACAAATTTTGATCCAGCTTTTTGGAGCTATTTTCACTCAGTATTACCTTTTTGTTGGTTGAACTGTTGAATAAAATTAGTTGTTCATTTGCAATCATGCTCAAACACTTAATATTTATGAAAACGGCACTGTTTTTGTGTGATATGACAACTATATAAATATAAAGAACAAAAACCCATCCACCTTTTCTTCACAGTGGAAGTGAGCCTATGGGTGAGACTTCCAGTTCATTATCTGCTATAGGGAAATAAATAACGAAAGGAATAACAACATGCAGTAAATGGTAAACTGTTTGCACTGCAAACCAGTGTGCTCATAATTAGGATAATGCATTAAAATAATAAGGTAAGACACACCAATTTGCAATATCAAGCAGCAAAACAAGCTGTTTTGTACAGCTAAAAATAGCTGAACACAGATGAGACCGGAAGCCAGACCCATAACATTTACAAATGGCCACTCCCACTCTTACAGGAAAAAAAAGGTGGATATAGGGATATTTTTGCTTTCATAACTTGAATTACAGAGGCATTTTAATGGGCTTCAACATGCAGTGAATGCTTTTAGACTCTCAAGAAAGTTTTTTTGCAAAGTGAGTGATAACATAAGCTCACATATGGTTAAAACAACAATTATGATCTTATCGCACACCCCTAATGAACACTGTGGCTCTATCAAAACATGACTCTGAGCATCCTGATCAGCCGGACTGCAATGGTCAAGTCAAGTGACCTTTATTTGTATTAGTGTTGTCACGGTACCAAAATTTTAGTATTCGGTACCAATACCATTGAAAATCCACGGTTCTCGGTACCAATTTCGGTACCAAAGCAAAACACAATAACATATTAATTGAGCAACACACTATTTTTTATTAATAAAAAAATAAAATGTACAAAAAACAGTGCCATTCTTTATACTAATGTAAAATTTTGTTAAAAGTTTTTTTCACAGGTTAAAAAAGTATTTGTAAACATTTTAGTAATGAAATAACATCTAAATCAATTACAGGCATAACAAATGTAAACAAGCTTCACCCAAAACTTTTTGTCATATTTCTGCTGCTGTTGCTGAAAAACATCTGCACTGTTGTCTGTTTTGTAGTTCGCTGGGGTCTTTCATGATCTTCCTTAATCTGCAACTGTAAAAAGAAATATAATATACTTAAGTAAAGCCATGGCCTAAGTCTGACCAGATGCAACATTAGATCATTGACACCAGCAAAATATGAATTTTCAGTAAAAAACTAACCTCAGCTGTTATAATAAATTAAGATAAGATTACATATATTAAGACAAGTGTCTATCACAGATGAAAACTGCAGTATTAAAAACACTTTACAATTTTCATTTGTTAGATAACATTGCCTAACAATAAACAGTAGTTAACATTACATGGCAATTATTCTTAGTGAGGTTAGGCTAATTTCAACATTTACTAATGCATAAAATCATATTAATCTGTTAAACATGAACAAACATGATCATGTCTTTTTGTATTAAATAACATTCACAAACATGAATTAATGTTGTAAAAATATGTTTCACTTACTTTAAGTTTATGTTAGATGATGCATGAATTTGATCTTATTTTAAAGTATTACCAAACTAAACAGGGGATAAAACGTGTTTTATTTGATTGTACTTTTATTCAATCCAAACTGCATTCATATTTATCCAGTCAAGAATAAACCTAAAACGTTTTTTGACAGACGAATATTAAGGACATAGACATTGTTAACTATACATACATTTGTACATTCTCTAACACATATATTTTGGATACACATGTCATTTGTGTAAAAAATAGTAAATACATCATGTCCTTATTTTTTTTTTACTCTTAACAAAAGTTATAGGAGCGTTGGTTCAAATTCATTCTAAGGCCCAGCATAATTAGCGTTAGCCGCGCTTATGCTAACGATTCACTATAAAACGGTGATGTTTATTTCAGTCTGACATTCAAATTAAAATATGCAATAATGCTCTAAATATGAAATTAAAATGAAACTTACCTTACTTGAACTCTTTCATTTGATCCCGGAGTCGATCTTTGAGGTGTTTTAAGTTTGATGTTTCCTCCTTTCGAGAGAACCTAGACGACATCTTTTGCAAATAGTTTTTTGATGATCTATGATATTCGCCTTGTTCAGCCGCAAATCCAAACTATTTGGAGCAAGCCTGGCTCTACTTTGTCAACAAGTGGAGTCAGAGCCGCGGCATCAGCAGCACCGCTGAAGAGAGCGCAACTGTGTGCAATGCGTGAGAGCGCACCTTTTGTATAGCGTATTAAGAACCGGGTTGACCGGATAGTCGGTACCACCGGTACTTAAGAAAACCTGGTACCGTAACGTTTTAATTTTTTTAGTACCGACTTGGTACCGAAGTACCGGGACTTTTGACAACACTAATTTGTATAGCACTGTATACAATACAGATTGTGTCAAAGCTGCATTACAGCGTTAAACCGGAAAATAGTGTGTGGATAATGCAAGATGACAGTAGTGAACACTCAATTTCCAGCTAAAGTCAGTTCATTGTTGATTCAGTGATGTCACTACTGTCTAGTTCTCTTCCAGTAATGTCTGTGCAATCAAGTCGACAGTGTTGCCAAAAATTAAGTGCCCCAAGCCAAATCAACCAAAGGAACCAAAACTCCTTCATTGACAGAAATGGCAAAAAAAAAAAAAAAAAAAAAAAAAAACTGCTGTGAGTTTGGCACTAGAAACCAACCAACCAAATTGAAGCAAGCTATCAAAATAAACTAGGGTTCACACCAAAACTCAAAATGCAAGTTTGCAAAAGCAAAATCTCTTGTTAAAAGAGAAACTCACTTCCAGAACAAAAATGTACAGATAATTTACTCACACCCTTGTCAAGATGTTCATATCGGTCTGTCTTCATTCGTAAAGGAATTGATTTTTGAGGAAAACATTTCAGGAATTATCTCCATATCGTGGACTTCTGTGGTGCCCCTGAGTTTGAACTTCCAAAATGCATTTTAAAATGCAGCTTTAAAGGGCTCTAAACGATCCCAGCCGAGGAAGAAGTGTCTTATCTAGCGAAACGATTGGTTATATATATATAAAAAAAAACATAATTGAACTGAAGAAAGAAAGACATGAATATCTTGGATGATAAGGGGATAAGTAAACAATCTGTAAATTTTTGTTCTGGAAGTGAACTTCTCTTTTAATATATATTTTGTGTGTTTTTTTTTTTATTCGCAGACGCCCGTAAAAGAGCCCAACAGTGAAAACGTGGACATCAGCACTGGAGGCGGAGTCACAGGATGGAAGACCAAGTGCTGCAGTTGAACAGACACACACAGTTACTCACACTTTACACACACTCACACACACACACACACACACACACACACACACACACACACACACACACACACACACACACACACAATCTGTTCTTCTATATCCCTCTTTCTCTCTCTTTCTGTCTGTCTCATTCACTCATCCCTTGTTTCTGTCTAACACTCTTCCGTTCTCCTCACGGGATTCTCTGTAAAACACATTTCTAACGTTTCTCACACTCACGACTGCTTGCTGACATCATTTTTATTTCTGAAACGAAAAAAAAAAACAAATGTAAAGAAAGTCATTTCATGTTTCTTCTTACTTATTTTAAAGTTTAAAGAAAGAAAGAACGAAATGAATTTAAACAAAACGCGCATTCACCACTACATAGAGACCGTCAGTGGACCTGGAGACGCTGTCCGTGGGCACAGAGGAGCGGCGTCGCATTCAGTACGACATCCTAGACGAGACTTTTGTCCAGTGTTTTGGGGTTAGTGTTGTGTGTTAGTGTGAGAGATCTTCTCTAGCTGGGTTTTTTTGTTCTTTGATTTTGATTTCTTTCGTCCGGTGCCTTAATGTAGAGCCTTAGAGCTCATCCCCCCCAAACACACATTTAAACATCACTTTTCTGTAACAATTACACACACACACACACACACACTGGTCCTCTCCTCTCTGCTTGACCCGCTAACTCAACCCAACACGCCTGAGTGGAACCATCCGGATTCAACCTGTTTGCTCAGAAGAGAATGGCATTATATATTTTTTGGTTATCTTTTTTTTTTTTTAATTTAGTTTGTTGTTTATTTTTCAGAATTACTTGTTTTATCAATCTCCTCTGTATGTTTTTGTTTTGTTTTCCCCACACTCAGTTAATCATTCTCTCCTGCATGCTGGTTTCTTTGGGTTTTTTGGGGTCTTTTGTAAGTTTTTGCCATGTTTGTAATTGACAGGAAGTATCTCTTCTAGTCCAGATACGTGTCAGGGAGGGGAGCGTTCTCTTTGGAAATTCAAACGATTTTGCAGATCCATTAAAAATAAGCTTGTTTAAGTTACATGTTGGTCCTGTTTATTCAAGCATGGTGAGTTTGCAGTCAAGTGTGTGTTTTTTAGAGTTTCTGTGGGTTTTATAAAAAGTTTTAATTCACTCTTCCACAAAATTGAGGCCTTAAAAGGTCATAAATAAAAGCAGAAAGTCTTCAATTCATAAAGCCATGGCATTAGATGTTGCATGCATTGCAAGACACAATTTTTCACAGATTTTTTGTTTGATTTCAGATTCATACATCTAAACATCCTTAAACAAGATACATACTTGAGATGCAAAAATGAAGACATGAAGTCTGGTTTTCTGAGAAACTGAACTAATTTAAGTGAGTTTATGCTTAAAACAAGAACAAATATTTGTTAGTGGGAAATGAAAATTAGTTTTGTCCTTTTTTTGCTGAGCCCATTGGCAGATAGACTTCTTATTTTATGTGCAATACCAGTCAAAAGATTTTTACTGTTTATTGCTAAATTTTCAGCATCATTACTTCAGTCTTCAGTGTCACATGATCCTTCAGAAATCATTGTAATATGCTGATTTTCTGTTCAAGAAACATTTATGATTGTTTTTTATCAATATTTAAAACAGTTGAGTACTTTTTTTTTCAGGATTCTTTGAATAAAAAGGTCCAAAGATCAGCATTTATCTGAAATAAAAAGCTTGTGTAACATTATGCACTATTCCATTCACTAGCTTGGAAAAAACAAGAAAGAAATTATAGAAATTAGTATTGTTATTTAGCAAGGATTAGCAAGGATGCTTTAAAATTTATCAAAAGTGATGATTAAAGACATCTATAATGTTACAAAAGATTTATGTTTCAAAGAAACCTGAAAAAAGGCTGCTTTTTTTAACGTCTTAAGACATTTGCACCAGAAAACGACAAAAACATTGATGAAGAACATCACTTTTTTGCAGTGTGATCAGAAGGTACAGTAAAAGTTATTTCTATACTCTAGTGTTACTCTAGTGTTTGGGAGCAAAGCTATTCAAGCCTTAAGCTGTGTGTGTGTGTGTGTGTGTGTACCTGGTATTCATCACGTTGTGGGGACCAAATGTCCCCATAAGGATAGGAATACCAGTAGATTTTGACCTTGTGGGGACATTTCTCAGGTCCCCATGAGGAAACAGGCTTATAAATCATGCACAATGAGTTTTTTTTGAGGAAGTATAGAAAGGGCGATAGAAAGTACGGTTTGTACAGTATAAAAACCATTACGCCTATGGAATGTCCCCATAAAACATGTAAACCTGTGTGTGTGTGTGTGTGTGTGTGTGTGTGTGTGTGTGTGTGTGTGTATAAAATGAATTATAATGTAGGCTAATCTTCTGGAAGGATTTTTGGAAGTTGTATTTTCCAAGACATATACGTTTAGAGACACTGCTGGCGTATTGTTTCATTCTTATTCCTTAAATTTTTAAAAAAGTGTTAAATGTACCTTCATATAACCTGCAAAAACCCTTATTTTATAGTTACTGTGAGGTGTAAGCACCTGAAAAAAAAAAAAAAACACTGATTGGTACGTTTTGAGAAGTTAAAGTGTAGGCTGTTTCTTCCATGTCTGGTAACATTCCATTATGATGTTGCACAAGTAGTTTTTGAAATATAAATCTTTCAGAATTGCGTTTTGGTAATATGATAAAGAGGAAAATTTGTCAGACGTATTGCTGTTAAAGCTCTGATTAAACGATTTCTTAAAATTAGGACAGATTACTTGTAATTAAGCAAAATTCTGTCGTGAGAATATTACTATTGCTATAGTGAATCTGAAAAGTGTATTTCTGTCTCCTCCTGTTGGTTGATAGCAAAATTACACATCAGAACGAAAATTTCTAAGGGAACTTTTGTTTTATAGTGTAAATCTGTCTGTAATGTCGTTTATAATTCATATCGATCGTCAGCAAATGATTTTAATATTTTAGTCGTGTTTTTGGGTAAAAACAAGCCGTACAGTTCGATTATACACAGACCTGAGTTTGTCTGCCATTGCAAATTAAAAACGTGTAAAATGGGTGACTATTAGAACTGTTTTGCTAATAATTCGCGCTTCACTGATAAAACAACCACTTTTTATTGTACTGTACTTAAAATTATGTTGAGATAAAATACGACAAAATTTACGTTTGTAAATAGCAGTTAATAACTCTGAAATACATAGGACCTACTCACCCTTTTTCTTTACCGCGGAAGTAGGCCTATGGTTGAGACTTCCGGTTCGAGAAGAATAACAACATCCAGTAAACGGTAAAACTGTTCGCACTACAAACCAGTGTGTTCATAATTAAGTAATTAAATGACATGGTAAGACACACCAATTTGCGACGTCAAGCGGCAAAACAAGCTGTTTGGTACAGCTAAAAATAGCTGGGCACGGATGAGACCGGAAGCTCGGCTCATATAATTTACAAATGGCTGCGCCCACTCTTTTATAACAGTTTGGAAAGTCATAAAGGTTTTAAAAAGGTATGTAAACTATGTTTTGTTTCATTTTAGTCAAACTGTTTACGATATATCTATTTTACAGTGTGTATACTGTATTTATTTACACTCTTGTTCATTTCTGTTGCACATTTTCCGGTTCCGGTCGTGTTGTGTTGCGGTACCAGCAGTGTTTGTAAAGAGACTTTAAATTTAAATTAGCCTAAATGATTCAATAACTCATCTAAAACATGGATCAAGCTCACAGTGCCAGACAAAGTCATGTTTATATATGATATATTAAGCATTATAACATATAAAAACAAAGAAAATATGAACGGTGTATTACATGCGGAAAATCAATTAACCATTTGTGTTTATTATTAGTTTTCGGGGTTTGTCGTTTGTAGAGTTTGATCATAGACCACACGATGGCAGCACAGAAAAGAAAATCACGTTTGTCAAGATTTTGATGAAGGGAGCTGCTGCGGATCTGAAATGGAGCAGAAAGTGGGTTTATATTCAGATGTAAGTGAATACAGCTGACTGACAGTAGCCTTCATCGTACTATAAGTGCATTTTCATTGATTATTGATCAACAGCACTGGATTTATGATAGATTAAATTTTCAGATGATACTGAGTAAAGTCTACCATTAACTAATCAGCCAACCAACCTTTTCATTTTCATGAAAGCTTTAATGAGAGACAGGACAACAATAAAACATTTAATGAAACCAATTCCCTTTATTGTCTGGAATAAAAGTATGATCATAAATAAAGACACAAGAGATATTTATGCTAGCATCCAAAACGGTGTGTGACTGGGGTCTGGGGTCTGAGGTGTTTTGGGGCCCTGAAGAAGTTTTGACATGCCCTGACATTTGTGCTTTTTTCAGTATCTTAAAAACATATGAATGGTTAAAGTCAGATTACATTGTAATCAGCACATATTGGGCTACAATAATATGCAAGCAACATTAATGTGCATGTTTGTGTTTTTGAGAAAACTATGTTTATGCATGGTTATTGAAAATCTAAAGTTTTGAAGTCACTGAAATAAGGCCATGAAGCACATACAGGACATTTCTTTACAAGACTTTAGATAATTGGATGTCGTAGGCTAGAATTTTTTCAACCAAATGATGTGAAAATCATCTCGTTCACTCGTTCAGAGAAAACAATATATTGATTTAAATTTTATAAAACATGTTTTGTGATCGAAAGGGATTATTCATAGGTGTGGCAATGGCCCATGAATATTTAGCAATTCACACCTGAAAGACAAAAGGGCCCTCCCTAATGGCCCCATCAATGACTGACTTGAAACTGTGAGAAGATTCAGAGAATGGAGTTTTAGATTATTTTTATTTTATTTACTACACTGTATAAACAAAACATACATAATGAACGTCAAAGACACATTATTGAGCTCCCTCATCTAACCACACAGATGTGCACAGACTTTGTGGCATTTCTGAAAACTTCTTCTGAATTCTGTTCAACAAATGAAACAGGAAAAATCTTACCTGCTATTTTGCATACACAAAAAAAGTCAAAAACTTTTTTTACACTAGAATATCAGTGTAGTTGAACATCTCAAGTTTCTAGTGCTCTCACAGGAAAACAGTTTGAAGGGACTCAAGGGAAAGAGGGCAGGATTCACTTTTGAGCAGGTTTGAGATCACTACAAAAACAAAACAAATCAAAAATCATATCAGGATCATCTGTCAGAATACAGTCTATACTCTAGCATTTATACTAATGTAAAAAAGGACATGTAATATCTGAGAAACTAATAATTATCGTTTAGCACTATTTTACTAACAAACGTGATGTAAACACACATTCAGTGTAAGCACTCATATTATATTATATATTATATTTCACCCTACTGTTGTACAATAAAATAAATAAATTAATAAGTATGATTGTACAGTCATAAAGATATCGTCATAAATGCATCTCACAGTCATAATCACATCGTTTTTCTAGAACATTATAAATATCCTGCCATTGTGTGAGATGCAATCAAACGTACTTCATAATGTTTCATTTGATTAAGTCAGGAATTTTAGTTTGGAATAAGTCTAACTAGTGAAATGTGTACATGTTTTGCCAAAGGAAACAACAGCGAAAGCTAGTAGGAAAATGAAAGTAATACTTACTCATGTAAATGTCTCCTCCTGCTGGGTTTGCGTCGCATCACGTCCTTCTTATGATCGTGGTAAATATAAGTCTAATTCCTCACAGCATATCTTAATTCAGGAACAAACTGTAACCAAGATGAACTTGAAGTCATGTTGCTTTGTTGTGGTGATGTGGGAGTTTCCTCGCATACAGATACTCCGGTCCTTGCCGCGCTTGTGGCACATGGCTAATTTGCATGGCAAAAGATTTCGCGATAGTGGGCGCGGTCACATTAGAGATAATTAGTTGGAACTGGATAGACTAGACATCTCCTTGGTTTCATATAGATTAATTTATCACAGATTATTTGTTTTTGATCAAACTTACTTCGTTTAAAAGCATAAATCTCAAGCTTTCAGTAGATACCACTTTTCTGTTTGTGTGCTGAGTATTCACCGAGTTTGAATGATTTAAGTGACGCATTTCTAAAAGCAGTTCGCGGAGACAGAGAAAACAGAAATCACCCTGTTTGTTTTCTTTATTCTAAATAAAAAAGCACAACTTTCTGCTGTTCCTGTGAGTGTGCACAAATAAAAGTACACACTTTACAGTTTCCAATGATGTATATCTCTAATTTGTATGACTAAAACCGACAGAGCATTTTTAGTGTCTTTTGCGCTGATCTTAAAAAAAGTAGGTTGGTCACGCCGGCGTGACCGTCGGCCCCAGAGGGTTAAGAGATGATAGATATGACATATGAAGATACATATAGAGCCCGTAAAAATTATTCGATTGAGTACAAATCAACATTTTAGTCCAGCACTTTTTAATTAAATTATTAACAATTATTTCATTACAAAACAAAGCATTAGCAAAAATGCCTTCACAAATAAGAAAGAACGTTTCGTTTAACAAGTTAATATTGTAACAAATGCCTCACTACGTCATATTCGGAATCTTTGCAGCAAAATTCAAACAGTAGCACAATTATGACGAACAGAACCATTCAAACCTCAAAAATGTAACGTACAAAAATTCTAAAAATTGTTTTGGCCAACGGATAATGTACTAATCATTAAACTGTATAAAATACTACATGAGAAACATGCCCGATATAAATGTGATGATTTTTCCCAACCTTACATTTATGAGAAATACACTTGACCTAAAAATAGAGTTCAGCATTTCAGTTAAAATCCAACTTCATTGAATAGTTTTGTCAACTATTTTAGCATTACTTTTAGCATATCAGGGTAGTTTTGTTGTGTTCTCTTGTTCACCCAACAGAAATATTATTGTACTGGAATTTTAGTCCGGAGGATAGAATTCACTAAAAATATTCTATTGTAAGATTTTGTTTATAGTGAACATGCAAAACTACTGCTAAAGAAAATTTCTTGAACTAGATATATTGTATGCAATAATAATGTGCGTATATTTAAATAATCAGTAGCTTTATTACATTAATAAAAATCGTATTGAGCTTCGAATATTTAGCGCTGTAAAATATTTATATCTTTTATAAACATAATGACTTTAAATAATCAGCTTTTTAGAACAACTATGAATGTAAAATCCAAAATATTGTCCTCAATTAAAAAAATAGCACAATATATCATTAATTGCCAAGACGGCAAAAAGAATTAAACTGTGTTTATGTCGCCTCAATGATAAATCTCTGCCGTTCAATGGGCTTTATTGATTTATTTGTTTAAATATCTTTTAATATCTCTTTCTCTTTAATATCAGCCTTCGATATGTGTTGGCTTTAAAAAAAAAATAATGAAAAACGAATAAATCTTCAATTATGCGAACACTGGTTTGACGCAAACCGTGTAGGATTTTTTGTATTTATCAACTTTAAATGATTCTGACATATGCTGCACTACCTCATAATAACCAGGAGATGGAGCAATACATTTCCCCCCCACATTTTCCCTGCAATGATGACTGCTGCCAATATTCATATTGATTAGCTGCTGTGAGTGTGAACTCCAAAGAAACATCTTTAAGTTATTTTCCTTGAAACGCATTACATAAAAAAGTCACAAATCGCAAACATCTGTGATAAATATTTGAGTGAACACAAGCCTACTAAATACATAAAATAGAATAACGATCTAGAACGCTACTCAACTAAATCTAACCATAAACACAATTGGTTTTGTTTTTTTAACAACCGTAAAGTTTCATGTGGGATCTGCGCATGGCAACTAGCGACACTCGCCTGCTCTCTATGGAGGATGCGGCGAGCTGAGATGCTTAACGGAACCGGGAGAACTCCGCCGTCACCCGCCGCTGCTGCACAATTCGGCCTGCAGACATCAACACAGCTGCGGAATAAACACATACACACTAGTGTTCCTGACGCCCCGGTAATGGCGGATGAAAGGTAAGAATGCGCATGTCGGCATATGATGAAACTGCAAGACTGTAAAATCTGATCATCGTGTCTTTACATTCAAATTCACAATCATTTTCATTCCTATTATCTGAATCTTGGATTTACATGAGTGTGATAGTGAAACACAAAGTATCGCATGAGGCTAAAAGAGAACCCTGTGGAAGGCCTAATGGCCAGTTTCAGAAAAAAAAATATAAAAAAAATATTTAAAAATTAAAACCAAGTTTGTAACTACACACAAGGTTTTAGTCATCTCTTCCAATGTCAGCTTCACATTTGCACAAAATTTTATTTTGAACTATACTGACCATGTCGTTTTCGTACATTTCAGTATTTAAAATTATACAGGCCCTAATTCTGCTTTTTAAAACGTCTCAATTATACGTCAGCATCACCTGTAGCTGAAGCTCATCCGCTCCCAAAATTGCTGCAGCACCGCTTCCCACACTGACTTCATTGCGCTGATTGTCAGCCAGAGGGCGCTCCTGAACGCAAATTCTTTCTACTGTAACCTTGAAGCGGCCTGAACCACATCAACCCCTGCCAATTTGATGTTTTTATTTGGCCTCACAAGATGTAAACACGCCAGCTAGTATTTTGAAATTTTATTACGCTTAAAATATAAACCCAGTGACCTTTAGTTTATTTGTTAGTTTTCTTGTGTGGATTTTGTCTTGAACTTAAGGCACGGTCACACAAAATGGCTGCCAATCAGAGCCCGTCATTCAATCATGTGTGTTAGAATCATCTTACAGACAGTACTGTATAATCACTGAAAAAGCGTTATGAAAACGTAATGGTGGTTGGCGGTTTATGTTTTATTTTAATAAGTATGCAGGTCGGTTATTTGACTTGACCACTTTAAACACATCTAACCGTTTGATTGTTTATACAACACAAGAATAATTGTCTAAATGTCATAATTTAATTTGTTTACAAGCAACACTAAATGTTCTGCTGACTTATAGATGCTCAATAAACGTTTATAGGAGAGTTGAGAAGTTTTGAAAACCTTTTTTAAAAGAGCGGGAATAACCAGACTGTTTTTTTCTTCAACAGGTATTTGACGGGATATTTTGACGCGAATGAACTTTACAAAGATTGTCGGGAGTTTTCTAAAAGGTTTCGTTTTATTGCCCACATCAGTCTGGATTTGAAACTCCAAGATCTCTTCACATCACATACAGGTATAGATTTTAATCTTTTATTTCTAGCTATGTAAACTCTTAAATTCAATTTACAAGCATCACAATAAAACACCCGCGTAAATAATAATTAATAATAATTAATTATCCATCCTGTATTTAAATATGATAGCCTAATAATTATCTTCCTCCGTGTGTAAAATCAAAACCCGTTCTTGTGCGCCCATTATTTGCGGTTTGTATTAAAGGAGCGATTTAAACTCCTCTTACATTTCACAGGCGCTATGAAATATTCATGCTGGAAATTTCCTCCATTCTGCACAAATGAACGCGCCACCAGCAGAGCAAACAAAACTAAAACAAACGAGCCTCGGTCGGTGCATGAGCCTAAAACCTACAACAGAAGTTTATTCAAGTCAGATGTCAATCAAAAATAGCCTAACCATCGCACTATTTTTGACTCCTTCACAGGGTCAGACACGGAGCACTTACAGCATGGCTGTGCACTCCATTTCAGGTGAGTGAGATATTTATAAAGTGTGTAGGCTATGCTAGAAATAAATACTAATATAATAGCTAACAATAATATCCTTTCGGTGAGCGCCTGACCAGTAGCAGATCAACAGAGCTACCTGTTTGAATCAACAATGTTGAACCTTTATGAAACCATGTCGTCAAACCATAGAACATCATCATATAATATGATTACGCTAATTAAACACGGGAAAGACGTCGTCGGGTTCTTTGTACAGTGGGCGACTGAAAGACAGACGGAGAGGAAAGGAATCCTGAAAGCTCCTTTCATACTTCCGTTCGACGTCATGATTTAATTGTGACGTAAGGAAGGAGCGTTCAGGCTGAATCAGCCGCCAACATAAATAACCAACGTTATATCTCTGTTTTACGTGGAATTATAAAACGAGCTGTAAAAATGATTATACTGCATATGAAACATTTTAAATGTATTCACTGTTATCTGTTGTGTATTAGCTTTTTTGAAGTACATAGGCTAACACATGCAGCCAGCTCATTTAGATTTTTTTTGTGAAGATTATCCATAATAAATACACACAAATTAATAAACACAAGCTTTCAGTTTTGTTCAACGGATCATTTTAATGTACTCAAATCGAGCAGACAAAATTGTAACTTTTTGTTGTTGCTGCTGTTAAGAAAATTATTATGCAAATCATATAAACGCAGTCTGCGTTTATAAACAGAAATTAGACAGACAATAATTCTTAAATCTAATACGGTTTCTAAAACGTTTTTGCAATTTAATAGAAACGAAAAATAGAAACAGCATCTGAAATGCAAAGACTAGCTGGCAAAAGACACAACTGGTTATCTCCCTGTCTCAAATCTTTTTGTGTGACAAAATGCGCCAAAATCATGATAAATGCTCATGTTTTTAAACTATGATTGAGCTGTGATAATTAGGAAACTGCATCGGAATGTTTTTGTCATCTGTTCTCTGTTTTTAACTCTACAGTTTATCATTGGTACACTTGAAACTGATTTAAAAAATATGTGAGTGTCAAAACTGTTTTGAGAACTAATCCTAATATCATGTGTGTTTTGAATAAATTTAAATCCTTACCTTATAATGAAACCACAAACGTAATGATCTTTGTAAGAACAATTGATGCAGCAGCAGTCTTCACATGTAAAACAGAGAATGAGGCATTTAAAATATTCTCCTCTCATACTCGATATTTACCTTTGATTAGTTTTAATTCGGTTTCAAAAAACCGATCGGGTTCGTGTTGGCTTCGGCGGATAATTTCGGAGAAATGGAGGAATTGAACGAATGCGGCGTTAAACCAAAAGAAAGGAGAAGAGCTGAATAACTCTGTGAACTGTATTGACAACTATGCGTTTCCTCAGGGGTTCGGCTGGGTGGGGGTGGGTGAGGTGAAGGTATGGCGGATCCGAACTGCTCAATACATCCAAACAGACCCTCCAATCTGTTGGTTTTGTAAACCCTCTGCTTTAAACTGACTTTGTGGATGAGTTAAACTGGGATCTTGCCCCCTAGCAATGTTGACAAAATAATTTAAAGTGAATTAGTTTAATTCAAGATTAAACAAATAGCCTGTTTTCCCAATTCATTTGGAGGGAAGGTCTAAATAAATAACCATTCTCAACACCCAAGGAAGTGTTTTTAGAGTGCTTCTCTTCAGTATTGGTTTTAAAGTTTTAAAGTGAAAAATATACATTTAAATACTGAGCTTATGAATGAAAATGACATTTGGTGAACCATGTTGCATTTCAAAAGCACCTACACTCTTAAAAAATAATGTTTATTTTTAATTATTGGCATCAATTGAAAAGAACCTTGAACATCCATTGAACCTTTTAATTGCCGGAAAAAAAATCTTTATTGTAAAAAAAAAAGGTTCTTTAAATTTTTAGTGAACAGTTCTTTTAGAAACTGTTCACTGAAAGGTTCTTTGAAGAACCAAAAACTATTATTTATTTCTACAGCATCACTGCTAAACACCCTTTTGGAACCTTTATTTTTAAGTGTGTATTTGCATAGTCCTGATTTAAAAGATAGTTTCCCATGTGGAAAACATTCTTCTGGTGTTTGATTATTAGTTTGGATTTAGTGTCTTCAGTGTCTAAACTTTACTCTGACAGAAGAAATGTTTAGTTTGTTTCAACAGAAAGAAAACGAAATCCTTCAAACGTTTAACTTTAAAAGTTTGACTCTTGCTAATCAAAACAAGCTTAACTCTAATGAACAATTGAGGATTTAAACAATTAATCAATGTTTTGCTTAAGTATGTACTGTTAAATCTCCTTCATGTACAATTTTACATATAGTTTGGATTACAGAAGTATTGTGTCATGGATTTAATGATATTAAAATTAAACTAACGTTATAAAAGGGCTATTTCATAACTGATATGTCTGTGTGGATTTTAGGAAAGTTTTAGAGTCTTGTTACTCAATCTAGAAATAAACTCAACAGGTCAAACCAATGGTCTTTTAAATTTAATATCCATCGGGAATAAAATTGATAAGTTTGAAAAACCTGTTGATGATTTACACCTCGCTTTTGCTTGTTTTATTTGTCTAAACTCTGCAATCAAATGCGCATTTTTACCTCAGA
This sequence comes from Garra rufa, assembly GCF_049309525.1. Classification (NCBI taxonomy): domain Eukaryota; kingdom Metazoa; phylum Chordata; class Actinopteri; order Cypriniformes; family Cyprinidae; genus Garra; species Garra rufa. The sequence continues at coordinate 36,578,951 of NC_133373.1, forward strand.
TCAATATATATAAGTGCTATTGGTTTAAATTACTTCTTAAAGCCGTTTAGCGTTTCCATTCGACGTAAACCACCGGGTTACATCTTTATTTATCAGTCCGTCTTAGAACTTATTCGGTGCTTGCGAACTTTAACGGGATCAAACGGGGACATAAAGGGTGTGTCCCTGACCTTGTGGGATGTGTTTCCCGGCACTCGCGGGGCCGTTTTATGAATGGTGGATGGGAAACCCTCTTGCAGGAAATGAGAAACTCCATAACATCTGACACCGGTGACCAGATCCGTGACCTGCGCCGTAATGGCACGACCACCATCCATCTCTTCCACACACCAGCAAACACACACACAGCATCTCAACTGGTGCAGGGGGGTGGGGGGAGGAGGCATGGGGGCAGGGGTGAATTCCGGAGGGTGGTCGGCATGGATGGGCGGGTGGGGGTGGGTGAAAATGGGCGGAGCGTTGAAGCGGTGGGGGTCGTTGTTGATTCACTCCTTCAACGTGTTTTTCCTCTGACTCAAAAGACAGAGAAAAACATCCTCTGCCAAGGCATCAGGTTTGATGGTGAGGTTGTCAGAAACGTTCGCTGAAGGAATTTCGTGTAGAAACGAAAACATGACGCAGGCAATTATTTCAGTCATCAGCTTAAATTAAATTTGGCATTTGAACTTGTTGGTTTAATGCACACTTCACTAGTTCTTTTAAACACTCAGATACAATTTAAAAGAACACCATAGGATTTCCTTTAATCCGTTCTATATTTTAACTTTAGAACATTCCATTATATGACTTACATTTTGAGTTCATACCAGTGTGTAGACTATGTTTACCATGTTTTATCACCTTATATACTTGGAGAAAAAAAGGGTGATCTGCTAGTTGTTTTGGATCCATGCTCTCTTTTCATGCAGGCTAGTTTGAAGACTAATTATGTTGATACAAGTCCAATACATACAACATACGTTTATTTTATGTCTTTATGTTTGCTCTGTCTATACGTAGATATCCGCATGTATATATATATATATATATATATATATATATATATATATATATATATATATATATATAATATTATAAATGCGCAAAGCTATTGTAACCCAAAAAAATAAAAACCCATGTGTGTGAGGACATGATCAATAAAGCTCTTCTTATTCTGATTCAGTCTCATTGACGTTTGTACTGCAGCAAACGGCAAATGCAAACTGCAGTGTGCTTCAACAAACGATAATTAGCGATGATCTCATTTCTCCCGAACTATAATGTTTTGGAAACGGTTAAACAAAAGCAGAGCGAACATTTGCGATCAGCAAACATTTTTAGTGAATTTCAGCACGCAGAAGAAACGTTTTCGTCTTTTTCGGTAATGACATGAAGGTATAACTTTAATGAAAACAATAAGCTACAATTCAATAGAATAGTAAGTTACACTGAAGAGATAGATTCTGGAAAACTTTTGTTGCTGCCTTTCGCTACAACAAGCGAGAACATTAAAAAATGAAGTGTTGTACAAGTGTTTACTTTCATACGACTATAAAGTATAATGACTGTGGTTACCAGCGGTTGGAATTTGGTTACATAACGCATCATTAAAATTGTTACATATAAATGAAAAAAAAACTATAAAATGCTGGACTTTTTATGGTCCCTCGAATGACTTGCAGAACACGCACAAAACAGATTGTAGAAGTGTTAAATAACTAAACCTGTGCAAACGAAGATGCTTTTACGTGACGCAGCAGTAGAGCTTGAAGTCCAGCCCGGTTCCGAGTCCGCTCCCTCTCCCGGGCTCACGGAGGAGTCACGTGTGCAGCGCTGCGAGCGAGCGAATGAGAAACTGAGAGTGGGAGCGAGAGAGAGAGAGCGAGCGAATGTGCGAGGGAGGGAAAGAGAGAGGGGATAGGAGATGTTAAAAGAGACATGACAAAATATCCAAAAAGGAGACGCACGCCGTACCATGCGCGCTAAATTTGTGCCCGCTGGAAATCGGGATGTCGGATCGACGGTGACGCGCATCACCCCATTTCACGGAGGAAACGATTTCGCTGGAACTTTGGAACGGAGGGTCCGCGGGGAAACATGGCCGAAGGTTACGATGCTTTTTTTTTTAAACATCTCTTTTCACCTTCAGACGGGAACTCGTATTGTCCGCTTTGTTTACGTTGTTTGTATCCGTGATGAACAGCCGTTTGAGCCAGCGGTGGTGGGGGTGGGAGCGAATACGGGGGGGCGGGTAACGTGTGCACACCTGCCCCACGCCAGGCGGTTCACATACGGTGCTACTACAAGTTGTTACATAGTATAGGTACTAACTAGACACGTTGAACAATCGCAATGCACTGCACCATCCCATCTTAAGTGTAGCTCTACTTTTCATTGAGTATCTGCAGTTCTGCAGAGGGTGGTTGTAGACAAGGATGTAACAAAATATGCAAGGTTATGGGGAGCTAAATGTAAAACTTTATGAGTCTGTCACTAAAAACACAATATATTGATTGGTAATAAAGATAAGGGGGCGTCGGGGGTGGTGGTTACGGCCTTGGTTAGTTACATCGTTGCACTAAACGCGTGTTGTTGAGTAGTAGCTACTTGGGGGATTTCCCTCAGAATCGCTGCCCACGCAAACCCACGGTCATTGTGTACACCAAGAACAAAGTATACAGGCTACATCTCACGAACGTACACAACATCATGGGCTTTTCTCCCTTGACCGCACAGGAGGGCCGCGCAGAGGTGGCGGGTCGGACCCCGCCAGGACTCCGCCGCAGATTCTGGTTGGCTCGGGTTACTGCAAGTGGTTTAATGTCCGCATGGGGTTTGGATTTATATCGATGACCAGCAGCGAGGGGAAGCCAGTGGACCCTCCACTAGACGTGTTCGTTCACCAAGTAAGTCCAATAACCCTGCATGTGCTTGGGTTTCAAGCCGTTCTCCCGACTCTCTTTCACGTTATCTGTCGCATCTCATTGACATCAGCAGATGTGCTCGAGGAAAGCATAAGTAAACATGCGCTGGTGTTTTCATCCCCTGTCACTTTAAGAACGCCCAAAACACATCTTTGCTCTCCATTGATATTAGTAGTAAACACGGAGGTATTTACGATGCAGCTCTTAAAGCAACCTTAAAACACTTCATTAGGAAGAGAAGAGAGAGAGTAGCCCTTGACATTCGCGTTTATTCGCCTCATGCTCACGGATAAACCTGCCAACATGTCGGAAAATGTGTCACACTGAGCATACGATGATCAGAGCGCGTTCACAAGCAGACTTTTGAAGAATGGCAGGCGATTTCGGCGTGAACTGTTGTACTGAACATCATGTGCTCTCGTGTTTACATGGGTGTACTTCAGCCCCTCTTTTCACAATATTTCGTCTTCTTCTGGTGGATGTTCAGAGCTAAATCAATACAGACACATGTACTAAACCGGAAATTATCTCCTTTCATCATTTTCCAAGCCTTCCACGGCACCTTAAAATAGCACTAGCACATTTGAAGAACAAAAGCAGAGGTTTCTTCTGCTCGCTGCACTGTTTGCTGTCAGCTTTGCTGTTTTCTGATGCATTGTGTTCTTGTAATCTGTTGATAATATTGTCAAGCAGTGTTATGTTGACTGCTGGATGTTAATGAGATGTTAAAACGATCCCTGGGACTGCATAATCCTTTAAATCTGAAATTCAATAACATAACAGCTAGTTTGCACAGGAAACACGTGTGTGTGTGTGTCTATCTATCTATCTATCTATCTATCTTAGTATTATTTTAAAGAATTTAAAACCACCTTGATTGAATAAGATCACATTTGTACAGTCTTTTCTTGAACTGAGTAATGTTTTAATAATTGTTTATTGCAAAGTAAAATTGCTGAACCATTTTGAAGTCAGAGATTTTGTTTTATGCATTCATCTTGTGATTAGTGTTTCAATCGATATATTAGACTTGTTGTTTGTTTAAAAAATTGAATTTTGTTGAATTATAGTATAACATTTGAAAAGAAAAAGATGCATTCTAAATATGTACAGAATTATTTCAAATGATTAAAAAATTATTTAAAACAGTCAATATTTCTTGAGGTGAATTTCATAAATTTTTCTTTTAAATTTTAACCTTGTGTAGACATTTTTTGTGTGTGCATGAGCTTAAACATGAACCTCTTGTGCTAGAAGCCCCTAAACCTGAGTGCATTCTGGGAAATGCAGTTCTCAAAAAAGACAAACAGCACCCAGAAATACAGTCAGTTTAAGTCAGTTGTATTTATAGCCGTTTTAATATACGGTCAAACCAAAAATTATTCAAACACCAGATATCATTTTTTATATTTTTTTACTAGTGGGTGCAAGACGCTATAGCTCATTTATGTAAGTGAGGTTAGCAAAATAAACTGTGACATATTATACACAAAAAAAAATTCATACAGTGGTCTACCAGTAAAACTTGACACTTTAATCTGACCATATTTTGTTACTTGCCTTTCTATCAAAGTTATCTGACATTATCAAGATGTAATTTGTTCTGAGACAGTTTAACTCTGAGTTCTTGTCATATCTCATTACCATTTTCAAAACTACAGTGAATAAACTGTGATAATGTAAGAAATGCTGAAGGTGTCTGAATGAATTTTGCTTTGACTGTAAGTCATTTGTGATTATCAAGATGAATTTATTCTGACACAGTTTAACTCTGAGTTCTTGTCATATTTGAATACCATTTTCTAAGCTATAGCAAATAAAGCTGATGGTGTCTTATTTATAAAAAATAAGGCAAATGGTTGGAAAAGTGCTGGTTGAAATCAAATGAAATCTCCACATCTGTAGTTGCAAGTTCAACAGATTAAGCACCAGTTATTATATGTTGTAAAGCACAGGTTAAACCATACTGTCTTTCTGTTAAATCTGTGTACATAGGTTAAACAATGGAACATTTCCTGCCTCGTATACATATGAGTAGTTATTGTAAGAGCGTCTTGTACTACTGATAAAACAGCTCTTCTGATAAGCATGAAGTAAACAATTCTACCGAATGCATTCGGAAAACGAAGCCTGCTTTTTCCTCATAGCATGGGAAAGTGTATCGATTAGAGTCGTGTTTTTTATCTGGAAGTGTTGTTTGGTTTATTTTTGTATGTAGTCAATCCTTTACTGTATATGAAAATCCTGAGACCAGCATACACACTGTGGCTCCTAACACTTATATCTTTTCACAAATATTGCATTTTTACTTTATTAGCTAATACTTTTCTTAATTAATGTCAAATCACAATTTAGCTGGAATATTCACTGGTTGCAGCATTAATTTTCTTAATTATTTGTATGTTTTGAACCCTCTAGCTAATTTTAGCATCATGCACACACGCAGGTCATGATGTTGAGGCAGGTTTGTGTGTGTTGGACAGACTAATGGCTGTAATTCGTAACGTCTCTGATAAAGATTTGCATTTCACTGCTATGCAGAGGTTATTTGGCTTCTTTGTGTCTGAATGCTGCACGTACATGTGCCTTCATGCTACATTAGAAATGAAAAAGCTTTTATGCTGAGCAGGGTGTGTGTGTGTGTTTGTGTGTTGTTAAGGATGTGCGGCCGTTGTGCAGCGTGTGTGTGATAAGCAGTGTGTGTACAGCTGATTATTCCCTCAGTGTGTGTCTAAACCTGATATTATGTATAGAAACAGAGTGTTTCATTTGGCAGTCGGTCAAAAAAACGCCAAGCATGAACTGTGTGGTTTAGCACAATACATGCGTGCATTTGGCAGACGCTTTTATCCAGATTGTTATTGTTTTTTTTATCAGTTCATACAACCATGGGAATTGAACCCATGACCTTAACGTAGCTATGCTTTGCTGTTTGCGTAATGTCTGCTTACGAAAAATGCATTGCTGTCTTTCCCTTTCATGAGAAATGTTTTAGGCAAAAATGTTTTTGAGATATATTATGCATATTGATCTGTAGGTGTTAAAATTAGTTGATAAATTATTAAAAGTAGCTGAAATAAAATCGTATGAATGAATCAGCATTGCATATGAATATGCAATCGGCATTATTTTATTAGCATTTAGTTGACAATAATTGTGTATAGCATTTTGCTGATTCTATTCACAACAGTTAACATAATTAGTATCATATCAAGGAATTAATATGAATTATTTTAGATAAAATAGGTGATTATTGTTTTTCAGATGGTACCAATTCCATCTCTCTGACTTCAATATTAAATTTAATTTTTTTTAAAATGGTTATACATTAAAGTTAATGAAGCTCTCTTTCTTAGTGCATGCATTTTAATTGTACTTTTGCCTTTGGTGCATTTATATATTTTACAAACCAATAAGATGGCGAAAGACATCAAAAGAGGGTTAAAGAAATGCTTAAACTCACTACAGTCAAGCCTAAATGTATTCAGACACCTTCAAAATTTCTTACACTATCACGTTTATTTTCTATAGCTTAGAAAATGGTAATAAAATATGACAAGAACTCAGTTAAACAGTGTCAGAACAAATTCATCTTGATAATCACAAATAAATAGCAGTCAAACCAAAATGTATTCAGACACCTTCAAAATTTCTCACGTTATCATAGTTTATTCACTATAGTTTAGAAAATGGTAATAAAATATGACAAGAACTCATAGTTAAACTGTCTCAGAACAAATTCATCTTGATAATCACATATAAATTATAGTCAAACCATAATGTATTCAGACACCTTCAGAATTTCTGATATTCTCACATTTATTTGCTATAGTTTAGAAAATGGTAATAAAATATAACAAGAACTCATAGATAAACTGTGTAAGAACAAATTCATTTTGATAATCACAAATAAATAACAGTCAAACCAAAATGTATTCAGACACCTTCAAAATTTCTCATGTTATAGTTTATTCACTATAATTTAGAAAATGGTAATAAAATATGACAAGAACTCATAGTTAAACCGTGTCAGAACAAATTCATTTTGATAATGTCAGGTGACTTCGATAGAAAGGTATGTTATAAAACATGTTCAGGTCAAAGTGTCAACTCAAAGTTTCACTGATAGTCCACTAGGAATAATTTTTGCCTATAATATGTCCCAGTTTACATTATTTTGCTATCCTCACTTGCATAAATGAATTATAGTGTCCTGCACCCACTAGTAAAACAATATCAAATACTATATCTGGTGTCTGAATAATTTTTGTTATGACTGCACTTATTAAATGTATGCACATTATTTTGTCATAAATTGCGACCGAAGTTCAAATGCATTAGCATATTCCTTGTTATATCTGCAATCGCTTGTTTGTCATTTTGATGCATTGTACTTTCAAAAGGTGTAACAGTGAATAACAATGTGGTTAGTTATCACACAATGCATTATAAGGCATAATTAATGCATTAAAATACATTTATAATGCATTATATATAAAGACTTTAGCCTCCCTTAATACGACCAGTACATCAATACACTACAGTGTCATAGTAGCAGCAGTCACTAAAACACACCAGTGTTTATTCTGTGTTTCAGATCCCCTACAAATCCATGCTTTTTGTGTCAAACCAGGACAGGAAAGTGTGAATCAGAAGACAAGAGAATGCATGCGTGTGTGTGTTTTTGTTTGTATGTGTAAAGAGGATTTCAGTGCGTGTGTGTGTGTTGTGTGTGTGGTGGGGGTTGGGGTCCTCTAACATTCTTTAAAAGAGGAATTTCGTTAAAGACAAAAAAGGGAAAGGAGGCGTGGTTATGGCCGGCCCTCACACTCCGAATCAACGCACTGCAGTGTGTGTGTGTGTGTGTGTGTGTGTGTGTGTGTGTGTGTGTGTTTCATTAGGAGCTTTGTGTTTGATTTTTCCGAATGCTGCACCTCCTGCAGTGTTTGTGCGTGTGCATCGTGTGCTTTTGCGAGTCGAAGTGCTGAATGCATGTTGATGTTTATAAAGTGTCGCTGTGTATGACTCCATCATTTTAGGTGTTTATACACTCTTAAAAATAAAGGTTTTATTGGCACTGATGGTTCCATGAAGAACGTTTAACATCCTTGAAACCTTTAAATTGCACAAAAGGGTTCTTTTGGAAAAGCGTTTTTAAAGTGTTAGATAAAAATGGTTGTTTTGAAGAACTGTTTGAAATGTTCAGTCATTTCTTAAGGTTTATAAGATACTTGGCAAGATTTTGAAAAATTAGTTTAAATGACTTGTGGAGCCTGCACTCTTAAAAATAAAGGAGCTTTAAAAGGTTCTTCACAGCGATGACATAGAAGAACCATTTTTGGTTCCACAAAAAAACATTCAGTCAAAGGTTCTTTAAAGAACTGTCTTTTTCTTTCCTTTTTATAATCTGAAGAGCCTTCTTTCACCGCAAAGAACCTTTTGTCAAACAGAAAGGTTCTTCAAATGTTAAAGGTGCTTTACGATGCCATAACCTAAGACCCTTTATTTTTAAGAGTGTGTTTGATTCATACATTTTGATTTTTAAGTGTAGTTTTTGTTTGTGTAGTGATGTTGTCCATTTACATTTGTGACCTAGGACAACAAAACCAGACATAAGTGTCAGTGTGTTTTTGAAAGCTGAATAAATAAGCTTTCCATTGTTGTATGGTTTGTTATGATCGGGCAATATTTGTCTGAGATATATTTATTTGAATAAATCTAAATGTTGAGAAAATCGTCTTTAAAGTTGCCTGAATGAAGTTCTTAGCAATGCATTTAAGTTTATATATTTATGGTAGGAAATTTACAAAATATCTTCATGGAACATGATCTTGACACTCTTAAAAAAAAGGTGCTTCAAAAGGTTCTTCACAGAGATGCCATAGAAGAACCATTTTTGGTTCCACAAAGAATCATTCAGTCAAAGGTTCTTAAGAGAACAGCTTTTTCTTTCCTTTTTATAATCTGAAGAACCTTCTTTCACCGCGAGGAACCTTTTGTAAAACAGAAAGGTTCTTTAGATGTTAAAGGTTCTTTATGGAACCATTTAGACTAAAAAAGGTTCCTTTATTTTTAAGAGTGTGTTTGATTATACTTTTCGATTTGTAAGGCAGCAACTGACCTATTTTTTATTTTTGAAGTGTAGTTTTTGTTTGTGTAGTGATGTTGTCTATTTACATTTGTGACCTAAGACAACAAAACCAGTCATAAGTGTCAATTTCTTTCGAATAAATACGAATAAATAAGCTTTCCCATTGATGTATGGTTTGTTATGATAGGACGATATTTGTCCGAGATATAACTATTTGAAAAAAAAAAAATCGAAATATTGAGAAAATCGCTTTTAAAGTTTTTCCAAATTAAGTTCTTAGCAGTGCATATTACTAATCAAAAATTAAGTTTTGATGTACATTTACATACAAATTAAGTTTTGAAATTTACAAAATATCTTCATGGAACATGATCTTTACACTCTTAAAAATAAAGGTGCTTCAAAAGATTCTTCACAGCAATACCATAGTAGAACCATTTTTTAGTACCAGAAAGAAACAATCAGTCAAAGGTTCTTTAAAGAACCATCTCTTTCCTACCTTTTTATAATCTGAAGAACCTTCTTTTGCGAAACAGAAAGGTTCTTCAGATTTTACAAGTACCTTATGCAACCATTTAGAATTTTAGATAAAAAAATTTTCTTCTATTGCATCGTGAAGCACCTTTATTTTTAAGAGTGTACTTAATATCCAAATGATTTTTGGCATAAAAGAAAAATTGTTAATTTTACCCTATACAATCTATTTTCGGTTATTTCTAAGACTGGTTTTGTGGTCCAGGGTCACATTTGTTGCTCACTTCGCTGTAGTTTGTATGCAAATCGATCTCCAGAAGCGAGCTAAATCTGATAAAGCCTCCATCTGTCTTTTCACTTGTTTAATTAAAAGGGTTTTTGAGACAAAAATTGTTTTATTTTTATTACGTTGAATTTGAACTTCTACATTTTATCTTGTATATCAATCTCCAGGTTGTCGGTTAAAAGTGGTTGATTATAGAGAGCTACAATAAAGCTTCAGCAATGCCGTAAAATAACCATTTTAGGTTCCCAAAAGAACCTTTTAGTGAGCAGTTCTTAAAAATAACTATTTTTTAAAAATTTAAAGAACCTTTAGAGTAATGAAAAGGTTCCAAAGATTCTTTTTGGAACTGTTGATGCCAGTAAAGAACCTTTATTTTAAATTATATGAATAAACTGACAGGGTGAGGTTGTTGAATATATAATCAGCATTTACACTTATTGCTCACTTTGCTTTAGTTTGAGGGCAAATGTATCTCCAGAAGTCTCTTCAGTTTCCCTGGACATCTGTTTAGCTGAAAAAATGATTTGTCCATTATATTTTTTCAATTCTAGAAATGGTGTTCTCTTAGGGATGGGGACGGTATGTCCTTATTTACATAGCTATAAACGTATGTGTATGTGTGTGTGTGAGGTTTCTCTGGGCCCCTAGTGAGATTAAGCTCTCATCCAGACTCCTCCTCTCTCACTGCTGCACAGATCTCACTTCTCCTCTAACATACATGCTCTTCTCCTCATCCTGTGCTCCATCGATCTGATGCCAATGCTGATATCTAGAGTGCAGGACGAAATATGTGATGGCAGATGAGATGCACAATTTCTGAAACTTCCAGTTGTTTTACACAACGAAAAAAGAAAGTGGAAAATGTTTATTAGCTGTCGACAAAACGGTTGGAACATTTTGAAACTGATTCAAGGAGAAATTAATATGTTATGTGACCGTGGACCACAAAACCAGTCGTAAGGGTCCATTTTTTGAAATTGAGATTTATACATCATCTGAAAGTGAAATAAATAAGCTTCCATTGATGTATGGTTTTGTTAGGATAGGACAATATTTGGCTGAGATACTATAGCTATTTGAATATCTGGAATCTGAGGGTGCAAAAAATCTAAATATTGAGAAAATCACCTTTAAAGTTTTCCAAATGAAGTTCTTAGCAGTGCATATAACTAATCAAAAAATAAGCTTTGATATATGAACGGTAGAAAATGTACTAAATATCTTCATGGAACATGATTTTTACTTAATATCCTAATGATTTTTGGCATAAAAGATAAATGGATAATTTTGACCCATACAATGTATTTTTACCCGTGCTACTTATGACTGATCTTTGATCTGATAATTTAGGTTTACAATCACAGGATTATCAGACCTGATGGATGCATACATTTATGCTCGTCCTTGTTATGCAAAACATTTGTGCATTGCAAAGTAAAAATATGAATTTGCTTGTGTTGTTTAAGGAAGTGTTTCTATGCTTTGCACCATTAATTATAGCTTGATTAATGCAATAGCAACAGTTACAGTTTGAGTACATGTGTGTTTCAGTTGAAGTTAATTTATATATATTTTTAAATATATATTTTCACATTATCATATTATAATTTCATCAATAAAGACAATGATTTAACCAACAACCAACTAGTACCAGTCAAATCCCTTGTTAATACTTTTTTTTAATCTTGCTGGTTTTGTACGTTAAAGGGATTTGCAAAAGCCTAACAGGATAGAAAATGATATTTACAGCTCAGGAAAAATTATAAATTAATTAAACAATATTCTCAAGTAAACATCAAATTTAGTTTGAAATATTTTAAGTTTGGTTCAAAAAAAAAAGTAGCAACACTTGGATTTGTTTGAATGTTTTTAATTTTTATTTTAGAAGTGTAGAACGCAATGCAAAAATAATATCTGCTACATCTAATTTAATATTAATAGTAATATTGTATTTGTATATTTAGTAGTAAATGTAAATATATTTTTGTTTATTTTTTTTTATTCCCTGTTGTGACAAAACAGAAACTAGAATGGTTTTATCTTTAAAGTTAAGTTTATACCGAGTTTAATGTTTGAGTTGAATATATACAGTCAAACCTAAAATTATTCCAGATATTGCCAGATATAATCCAGATATAATTATTTTTGATATATATATATATATTTTATTTTATTTTTTTATTTATTTATTTTACTAGTGAGTGTAGGATACTATAGTGATTTATGTAAGTGAGTATAGCAAAATAAAGTAAACTGTGACATATTATACACACAAAATCTTTGTGAAAATCAGCCAAATTTATTTTTTTCTTTAATTGCTAATGAAACCTTTTTACACCACAGACTGAGCAAAATTAAGCATTGTTTGGTAATTGGTCAACAAAGTATTGATAGTTGTGTAAATATTGTCATACTAACAGTTGTCTGAATGTAATACTGTATATACCTTTCTATCAAAGTTATCTGACATTATCTAGATGATTTTGTTCAGACACAGTTTAGTTCTTGTCATATTTTCTTACCATTTTCGAAACTATAGCGAATACTGTGATAAAGTGAGAAATGTTGAAGGTGTCTGAATAAATCTTGGTTGGACTGTAGTTCATTGTCTGCTTTTATTTCTTTCTCATTAGCAGCTGCTGTCATTTCTAATCATCTTTTATAGATTTTCTGTTTTCTTTTAAACTTCTAAACTACCAGACTAGTTCTGCTTTTGCTTAAGCTATCATTTTCTCTGTTTTCTTCATTATTGTCTTCTTTTTTGCTCTCTCTGCCTTGTTTTGTTCACTTTCATTTCTTTTCTTTTCTTCCAGAGCGCAATCTCTTCTGCATCCTGCACTTTTATTCTCCATTTCTCCATTTGTTCAGTTCTTCATTTGTCCATCTCAACACAAGCTGCAGGGTCACATGACTTCCTCCTTCAGCTCTGCCCATATATGGAGCGAGTGTGTGGGTGGAGCCAGCTGCTGATCTGACACAAACAAATGCTCACTTTCCAAGAGTTCACTCACAGCTTTGTAGCACAGAAATCGAATGGCTATAATAATTTTGCATGTTGTATTTTTTATTTCATAATTTTTTTTAATCATCTAATGTAATAATTTTACTAATGCTTTCTAACTGGTTGAATTGGTTCTTAAATAATAATAAAAAAACATCACACTCTTAAAAATAAAGGTTCCAAAAGAGGAACAATTTTTGGTTTGCCAAAGAATTCTTAAGGGGAGACACTGCAGGCAAAAACACTTTTTTTTTTTTTTTTTTTTTTTTTTTTAAATGCACATGTCAAGTTTGAGATTTTGGGCTTTTTGGTTTTTCATAAAGTGTTTTTTCAGACTAGTGGAAAGAAAACACCCAAAAAACACTGTTAAGTCTTTCTTTTATAGCACTTTATCTATTTGTGTCAATCGATTTCAGTTACAATCCATATTTTTAAAGGCTGTTTTCTCAAAATGCTATTTTTCTCCTACACTGAGCCATAAATCTCCACTTCAGTAGCACTTACACACACTGAACTTGACATTTTTATTCCTGTCTATATCCTGAAGGCTTTTACAGAGGGATTTGTTCATATATAATTTGCTTGATTTTATACAACATTTTATTCACCCAAAAATGATAAAAAAAATTACATTGTTTTCCGTCTGTTCTAAGTTTTTTCTGCATTAGGGAGTGACAAAATGAGATACCCAAAATTCCCTCTGTAAAAACATCTGACTCTAATATGTCAAATTAAACAAGAATTTTGAAACTGACTTCATTCAGTGTTTAGATTTTTGTACTAGAAATGTATGCAAATTAGTGCATATTTCATTGAACAATGCCTCATTTGCATATTTAAAATTTAACATTTTAGAAAACTTGTAATACAAAAAATCTTAGCAATTATCAAAGTAATCAATCAACTGGGTAAGTAAAGTGATAGCTATTAGTTATTTTTTTTTTTACCCTATTCACCTACAGTGTCTTACCTTTAAAATCTAAAGAATCTCCTTTTTTCATTTAAAAGGTTCCATGGATGTTCAAGGTTCTTTATGGAACCATCGATGCTAGTAAAGAACCTTTATTGTTAAAAGTGTATAATTTTCTTAGTTTAATTTTAGGAATTGATTTGTGGTCTCATAAGTCATATCTACCTTGTTAAATGAAGTCACAAATGTTTAACGTAGAAGTTGGTTTTCTTTAGAATTGTTCAAAATCTCAAGTCAAATGGTTTTGACAGAAGAAAGTGGCAACATAAACCATAATCTATGACTTTTACCTTTTTAGAGAACTGTTTATGTTTGCTTTTCAAAAAAGCTACATTGGTATGTTTTACTATAATAAATAAACACACGAAAAGTTACAAAACAAATCATGAGAAACAGAAACTGTAGATTTGGTTGTTCTTGGGATTTTTAGAATTGTTTAAAATCTCATGTTAAATAGTTTTGACAGAGGAAAAAGGCAACGTAAACCATATACCAAATCAAAATCTATGATTTTTATGTTTTAAGAGAACTGTTTATGTTTGCTTTTCATAAAAAACTACATTGGTATGTTTTATTCTAATGAATAAACACATGAAACGTTGTAACATATCATGACAAACAAACTATAGTTTTGGTTGTTTTTATTTACTTCTGTGCATGTGTTTTTTTTATTTTTAAGCTTCATAATTCAAACAGACACAAACATAAAATGTCTTTCTGATCGAACTGTTTCTGTTTTGTTCTTTGAGTCTGTACATTCACACACATTTTTAAACAATATAATCATTCTCAAAGGCATTTTTAAGATGTAAAAATGTATTTCTATCAGATGTAGCTTGGCTGTGTGCACTTTATACACACACAGAGAGAGAGAGAGAGCTCATATCCGGCTGCTATCAGGAGTGTGTGTGGAGTGATGTAGTGTGTGTCAGCAGATCAAATACTGCGTGTGCGTCTCATAGTCAGTGCAGAAGTGTGTTGTTAATTTAACGCAGGGAAACGGGATGTGTGTGTGTGTGTGTGTGTGTGTGTGTGTGTGTGTGTGTGTGTGTGTGTGTTTGAAGGGGGTTGGGCAGAGGTCAGAGGTCACAGTGAAGGATGAAAACATGTGGAGGAGGGGTGATGTGCGATACGTCCGGCCCTTTGGTGGCGCTCTCCGTATTTCTCACTCTTGCTTTCTGTCTTCCGTCTCTTGTGTTTCTGCTTTTTTTTTTTTTTTTTTCCTGCAGTGAGCTGAACAATGTGACACATCTTCTCCTGTGCTCATGGATTGCATTTCTTGATTGTGCTGTTTTGGATGAATTCAGACATCAGAAATGTGTCTGCTGCTGCCTGAATTTTCTGTTTGCACTGCTTATCTCTGAACTTTGACCTGGAAATAAAAGCACACACTTGGTGTAGAAAGCCAAAGAAGACATTTTCACTCAGGAATTGCTAGTAAATCTCACAGTTAATTACAAACAGCAAAGTAACGCATTGAATTACACATGCAATTTTAAAGTAGAAGGACTAAAATAATCATGTTAAAAATTAAAATGAGATGAAAAATTAAATGAGATGATAGAGAAAAAAGGTAGATAAAAGAGAAGGATAAAAGATAGAAAAAGAAACGCATAGAAAAAAAATTAAATGAGATGAAAGAGAGAAAGAAAGAGAAAAAGGAAGATAAAATAGAGACAAGACAGAAAGAGAGAAAAAGAGATAGGTAGATAGATAGGAAAAAATAGATAAAGAAAGAAAGAAAAAGAAAATGGATAAATAGAAAGAAAAAATAGAGATGAAAGAGAGAAAGAAAAAGTTAAGAAAGATAGAAAAAACAAATAGATGAAGATAGATGGATAGATGGATAGATGGATGGAAAAAGAAAAAAAATGAAATGAGATGAAGGATAAAAGATAGAAAAAGAAACGCATAGACAGAAAAAAATTAAATGAGATGAAAGAGAGAAAGAAAGAGAAAAAGGAAGATAAAATAGAGACAAGACAGACAGAAAGAAAGAAAAACAGATAGATAGATAGGTAGATAGGAAAAAAATAGATAAAGAAAGAAAGAAAAAGAAAATGGATAGATGATAGATAAAGAAAAAATAGAGATGAAAGTGAGAAAGAAAAAAGTTAGAAAGATAGAAAAAAACAAATAGATGAAGAAAGATAGATAGATGGATAGATGGATGGAAAAAGAAAAAAATGAAATGAGATGAAGGATAAAAGATAGAAAAAGAAACGCATAGACAGAAAAAAATTAAATGAGATGAAAGAGAGAAAGAAAGAAAGAAAAAGTGTATATAAAAGAGAAAGAAAGACAAAAGATAGAAAGAAATAAAAAACAGAAAGAAAAAATAGATAAAAAACAGAAAAAAATTGAAATGAGATGAAAGAGAAAAAGAAGGATAAAAGAGAGACAAGAAAGAAAGAAAGAAAGAAAAGATAATAGATCAGAAATAGGTAGAAAAAGAAAAATAGAGAGATGAAAGAGAAAAAGAAAGAGGAAAAAGATAAGAAAGACAAAAGATAGATATAAAAGACAAAAATAGAGATGAAAGAAAAAAAGAAATAGATGAAAAAAGAAAAAATAGAGAGATGAAAAAGGAAGAAAGAAAAAGTAAAAACAGATGAAAAAGAAAGATGGATACAAATAGAAAAAATAGGAAGACAGAAAGGAAAAGATAGGAATAGATTAAAAAGAAAGATATAAAAAGAAAAAATGATAGATCTTTCTATCCTTTGTAGATAGAACAAGGAAAAAATAGAGAGAAAGAAAGAAAGAAAAAGGAAAAATAGATGAAGAAAGATAGAAAAAGAAAAAAGGGTAGATGAAAGAAAGAGAAAGAAAGACAAATAATAGAAAGAAAGAAAAAGAAAAAAATATATACAAAAGAAAAAAAGAAACCATAGATAAAACTGAAAAAGAAAGAACAATAATTTATTTGTGTGTGTGTTTTTTTTTTTTATCGTTCCACCAAGATCTAATCTCGTTAACTAAAGTGTTTGTGTTGTTTAGATTGATATTTCAATAAAAAAAATATCTAATAAATGTGCGTGGGAAGGCTTTTGCTCCTGGCTTCTTGCATAAATGCATTTCTATCTCATGCTATGGATTTTTAATTTCTCGTAAGTGTAAAATCAGAGTGCTTTTGTGTCCATTATGTCAATTAAGGGAAATTAAATGCATTAATTTCCCACACGGCTAATTAAACGTGATGCCGTGACAAAAACAATTCCGTTTTTCAACGGCTGAGAGCTGATGCGACACAAAAGTCGAGCTGAAGACACTCTGCATTTACCGGAAATGCCATTCATCAGTGCAGACAGAAATTCTTTCTAAAAAGTCAGAAATGTGAACTTGAGCTTGTTATTTTATCTGTCTGATGCTGCGGTGTTGATCTGTCGACTTCTTTTCTGTTTCTAGAGGAATGCGCTTTGGCTCGTGCATTAGTTACTGCTGTTTTAATGACATGAATAATTGAAATGTAAATCTTGTATGATCATGTAGCACTGCCTCTGTGACAACACCATAGAGAGAGTTTTCTCTAGCTGCAGGATCCAAAATAATCAGCCGTTTTCATTAGTATTCATGAAACACAATCATGATTTAAATTAGCGTTACTTGATGAACTAGACTTGTTTGGTTGGTTGAAGTTGTGTGATTGTGTTTTGTATTAGAAAGCTCAAAAACAAATGCCTAAATAACATAATCAGTTGTTGTTTTTTGGTTTAATCATAAACTAAATCTTTAATTGTAGTGTATTTGAACAATTTATTCGTCACAGTAAATCAGCTTTAATTTGTGATGAAACAATTCCTGCGCGTTTAAATCCATGCTAAATTGACTTCATTGCTTTTATAATTCCTGAGCTTTTTTCAGGGTCTTTGCTTTTGCATTTATAATGCCAGGAAATCTTATTAATTGAAGAATGGATTTGAATAAACTAATAAACACATTTGTCACATTGTGTTGACTGTGAATAATACATTTGATGCATTGCTTTTGATGTTCCTCATTTGGATAAAAGCTTCTGCCGAACGATTAAATGTAAATGTACATCTGTGGGTTTTTTCTGGCGTTGTGCTTTGTGTGGAGGATTTTTGAATGCATTTTTACTCATTCAAAACTAAGTCATATGCACTATTTGGTAACACTTTACAATAAGGTTTCATTAATTAATGTATTAACTAACATGAACGAACAATGAACAGTACATTTATTGCACCATTTATTAATCTTTGTTAATGTTAGTTAATAAAAATACAGTTGTTCATGTTAGTTTACAGTGCATTAACTAACATTTAACAAACACAACTTGTGATTTTAATAATGCATTAGTAGATAGATAGATAGATAGATAGATAGATAGATAGATAGATAGATAGATAGATAGCTATAGAAAAAGAAAAAATTAAATGAGATGAGATGAGAGAGAAAGAGAACAAATGTAGATGAAAGAAAGAAAAAGAAAGGGAAAACAGATAACAAATAGGTAGAAAAAGAAAAATAGTGAGATGAAAGAGAAAAAGAATGGTAGATAAAGACAAAAGACTGATAAAGACAAAAATGGATTTTAAAAGAAAGAAAAAAATACATGAAAATATAAAGATATAAAAAGAAATAAATAGGAAGATAGAAAAAGAAAAAAACAGATGAAGAAGAAAGATAGAAAAAGAAAAGATAAAGATAAATAGAAAGAAAGAAAATAAGAAAAAAGATAGATAGATAGAAAAAGAAAAAAATGAGATGAAAGAGAGAAAGAAAGAAAGGAAAATAGATAATGACAAATAGGTTAAAAAAGAAAAATAGAGAGATGAAAGAGGAAAAGGGTAGATAAAAGGGAAAGAAAGACAAAAGATAGTTCTAAAAAGACAAAAAATAGAGATGAAAGAAAGACAGAAAAAGTAAAAAATAGATGAAAAAAGACAGATGGATATAAAAAAGAATAGGAAGAAAGAAAAAAATAGATAGATAGATGAAAATGTACTTTGGTTACTTTTTGCTCATTCTTTGATATTCTGACATTGGCAAATGGTTTAGTGACTCAATCTCTCGCTTTACTGCAAATATTTAAATAAGCAAAATGAGTTTTTGATTCCAGTGTGGTTAAATTGTGCATTTTATGCAAGATCAGATCGTGCTTTTAAACACGGGCTTTGTAATGCAGGTTAATGTGGTATTGACAGATCACTACATGTTCACATATCTTTCTCTCCCTAGCATGAAACTCAATGAATCTTTCTGTAGATATAACCGGTCTGTCTGATATCTAATCAAATAATTTCTTTATATTTATATTTTGGCTCCTATAGTCCAAAAAGTTACACTAGGACCCAAATAGATTAGATTCAGTCCGGTAGCAGTTAGTCTAAAGACAATGACACTAATATTTAGTGTGATTAAACAAAATAAATGTACTTCAGTTGCTTTTTTGCTCATTCTTTAATATTCTGGCAAATATTTAGTGACTCAATAAGTCAGCTTTACTACAAATATTTAAATAAGCAAAATCTGTTTTTCAAAATGAGTTTTTGATTTCAGTGAGGTAAAATTGTGCATTTTATGCAAGATCAAATGTGTTTTTAAACCATTGCTTTTCTAATGCGATATTGACAGATTGCAATCTGTTGTTATTTCTAATAAATCTTTCTCTTGAACATCTATATATCTTTCTCTCCCTGATGGACATGAAATCTTTAAGAATTAATGGATCTTTCTGTAGATAGGGTCTGATCTGTTTGATATCTAAATGTTTTTATAATCATGTAATTTTTTATATATATTTAGAATTTGGCTCCTAGTTTAAAAAGTTACACTAGAAGCCAAATGGATTTGTTTCTGTCAGGAGCAGTTAGTCTAAAGACAATGACACTAATATTTGGTGTGATTAAACTAAATAAATTTACTTCAGTTGCTTTTTTGCTCATTCTTTAATATTCTGACATTGGCAGATGGTTTAGTGCCTCAACTTGCCTTTACTACAAATATTTAAATAACTTGCTTTTTTGTAATGCAGGTTAATGTGGTTATTGACAGATTTCAAGCTGTTGTTTTTTTCTGGTAAATCTCTCTCTTGAACATCATATCATTCTCTCCCTGATAGATATGAAATGTCCAAGAACTGATGGATCTTTTTGTAGATATGGCTGATCTGTTATTTTAATATTTATATTTTGGCTTCTAGTTTAAAATGTTAAACTAAGTGATGAATATATTTGTTTCTCTAAGGTAGCAGTTAGCCTAAAGACAATTAGACTAATATTGAGTGTGATTAAACAAAGTAATTTTACTTCAGTGGCTTTTTGCTTATTCTTAATATTTTTACAATTCCAAATGGTTTAGTACCTCAAAATATTCAAATCTAAATGTTTTTATAATCATGTCATTTTTATATATATTCAGAATTAGGCTCCTAGTTTAAAAAGTTACACTAGAAGCCAAATGCATTTGTTTCTGTCAGGTAGCAGTTAGTCTAAAGACAACGACACACTTCAATATTTGGTGTGATTAAACTAAATAAATGTACCTCAGTTGCTTTTTTGCTCATTCTTTAATATTCTGACATTGGCAGATGGTTTAGTGCCTCAACTTGCCTTTACTACAAATATGTAAATAAGCTAAATCTGATTTCAGTGAGGTTAAATTGTGCATTGCTTTGGTAATACAGGCTAATGTGATATTGACGTTGCAATTTGTTGTTATTTCTAGTAAATCTTTCCTATTAAATATCTATATACCTTTCTCTCCCTGCTAGGCATGAAATGTTCAAGAACTGATGGATCTTAGATATGAGCGATCTGTTTGACAACTATAAATATTATTAGAATTACATATGCTTTTTAATATTTATATTTTGGCTTTTAGTTTAAAATGTTAAACTAAGTAATAAATGTATTAGTTTCTGTCAGGTAGCAGTTAATGTAAAGACAATTACACTAATATTTGGTGTGGTTTAATACAACACTTTAGTTGCTATTTGCTCATTCTTTAATGTTCTTACATTGGCAAACGGTTTTGTGGCTCAATCACTTGGCTTTTACTACAAATATTTCAGCAACACTTTACAATAGGGTTCATTAGTTAACTACATTAGTTAACATGAACTAAGAATGAACAATACTTCTACAGTATTTATCAATCTTAAATGTGACCCTGGACCACAAAACCAGTCATAAGGTTAAATTTTACAAAACTGAGATGTATACATCATATGAACACTCAAAAAATAAGCTTTCTATTGATGTATGGTTTGTTAGGATAGGACAATATTTGGCCGAGATACATCTATTTGAAAATCTGGAATCTGAGGGTGCAAAAAAATCAAAATACTGAGAAAATCACCTTTAAAGTTCTCCAAATTAGGTTCTTAACAATGCATATTACTAATCAAAAATTACATTTTGATATGTTTACAGTAGGAATTTTACAAAAAATCTTCATGGAACATGATCTTTACTTAATTTCCTAATGATTTTTGGCATAAAAGAAAAATCAATAATTTTGACCCATACAATGTATTTTTGGCTATTGCTACAAATATACCCCAGCGACTTAAGACTGGTTTTGTGGTCCAGGGTCACAAATAATTTCAGCATTTACTAATGCATTATTAAATTTAAAGGTCCACTGAAGTGCCTTGAAACACGCAGCGTTCTTCTATGTGGTGACGTTCTTTTAACTGAAACAAAAACATATCGCTAAGCCCCGCCCACTAATTTTGAACAGCCAATAGCGTTCCATTTATATCTGCTCGGGGCAGAGCCGTTGAGCTCGGTAAAGCCGCATTTGTAAGCTTATGACAGCCACAGACTAATAAATTACCCCACAGATTCAATATGAAACTCTTGCTAAAACGAAATAGTGATAATAATCATGCTGAGGCTGTGTAGTTTAACACATGCCGAGTCCGACCGCGCATATGAGCGCATATGATCTGCTCCGCGTCTCTGTGTAGGGGGCGGGACACTACGGACTCTAGAGAGCATTTTATTGGACAGAACGTTTGATCTGAAACTGAAGTGCGCGGTGATATCATCAAAATCCTTGATTCATATTGGCGGAAGTGACGAGAGTGTAAGTTTTGAATGCCCATATCTTGTAAAAGCGAATTTTGTCACTGCTTTGAAACACACTAGCTTATAGATAATCTTAAAACTAATATATTCATACTAAAAGCCAAAAAACTTTAATTTTGATTTCAGGGGGACTTTAAAGGTGTGTTTGTTAACATTTGTTAATGCACTGTGAGCTAACATGAACAAACAATGAACGACTGTATTTTTATTAACATTAACAAAGATAAATAAATAGTGTAATAAATGTACTGTTCGTTGTTCGTTCATTTTAGTTTATACATTAACTACACTCTTAAAAATAAAGGTGCTTCAAAAGGTTTTTCAAGCGATGCCATAGAAGAACCATTTTTGGTTTCACAAAGAACCATTTAGTCAAAGGTAATTTCTTGCTTACCTTTTTATAATCTGAAGAACCTTATTTGGCACAAAGAACCTTTTGTGAAACAGAAAGGTTCTTCAGATCTTGAAGGTTCTTTATAGAACCATTTAGACAAAAAGATTCTTCTATGGCATCGTTAAGAGTGTAATGTTAACAAATCACACCTTATTGTAAAGTGTTACCTAGAAAATTAGTTTTTATAATTGTAGCAGTGAGGCTCAAGAAATTGTGCATTTCATGCAAGCAAAGTGATCGAATGTGTTTTGAAACATGCTCTTGTAATGAGATTGGTAGCTGGTTGTTTTTTCTTGTATCTCTCTCTTTTTAACATCTATGTATCTTTCTCTCTCTGGTAGATTTAAATATGCAATAAAATGTTTAATACTCTCTGTTGATATGATTGGTCTGTTTGATATTTATATTTACATATAAGATGATATAAGCTCATTTGTATCTGTATTAATTGAAATGTGTGTGTGTGTGTGTTCAGAGTAAGCTGGTGATGGAGGGCTTCAGGAGCTTACGGGAGGGCGAGCAGGTTGAGTTTACCTTCAAGAGGTCGAGTAAAGGTCTGGAGTCGCTCAGGGTCACGGGGCCCGGCGGGGGCCCATGCTCGGGGAGTGACCGACGCCCCAAAGGGAAGGCCCCGCCCCTCAAACGCAAACCAAAGGGAGACCGGTAAGTGCGTTGAGCATGATGGGATATGGCGTTTAATATGTTTTGTTGCCATTTCTGTCTTGAAACTAAGCTGGACTAAACTGGGTTGTTTTCTCTTATTTATAATGCACAATGTGCTGTATTTATTCAGCATAAATCTAATATTGTATGGTTTCATGTGTGGTAAACTGAAGGTCAACTCTACAGTTTATTCTTTATACTTACAGCTTGTCTTTAGCAGCAACCTAGAAGTCAGAACAAAAGTCTGCTTTTAATATTAATAATAATAATAATAACAGTAGTACTAACCTACTTGTGTTGTTTAGTGATTTAATAATAACTGAAATAATTGGAACTATTAGTAAATTAGTAAAAGCTGATTTAAAATCTTAAGGGGAGACACTGCAGGCAAAAACGCTTTTTTTCATGAACCTGTCAAATTTGAGATTTTGGGCTTTTTGCTTTTTCATGAAGTGTTTTTTCAGACTAGTGGAAAGAAAACACCTAAAAGACACTGTTAAGTCTTTCTTTTATAGCACTTTATCTCTTTGTGTCAATAGATTTCAATTACAATCCATATTTTTAAAGGCAGTTTTCTCAAAATGAGTTTTTTCTCCTACACTGAGCCATAAATCACCACTTCAGTAGCACTTACACACACTGAACATTACATTTTTATTCCTGTCTATATCCTGAAGGTTTTTACAGAGGGATTTGTTCATATACGATTAGCTTGATTTTTTTTTTTTTTTTTTTACATTTTACTCCCCCAAAAATAGTAATAAATACATGGTTTTCTGTCTGTTCAAAGTTTTTTTTCTGAATTATGGAGTGACAAAATGAGATACACAAAATCCCCTTTGTAAAAACATTTGACTCTAATATGTCAAAAAAACAAAATAAACAAGAATTTAAAAACTGACTTGATCCAGTGTTTAAATTCTTGTACTAGAAATGTATGCAAATTAGTTCATATTTCATTAAATAATGGCTCATTTGCATATTTAAACAACATTTTGGAAAACTTGTAATACAAAAAAAATTATGCAATTATCAATGTAATCAATCATCTGGATAAGTAAGGTGATAACTATTAGTTAATTTTTTTTTACCTTATTCACCTGCAGTGTCTCGCCTTAATTAATAATAATCATAATCAAAACCTAAAATGCATGTCAAATTTTTTTCTGTTTTCGATCTGCACATTTATCAAGGCAGTTTTAAGAGAATTATTGATCACTGAATGCTAATCTGGTTAAATTCTGTTGTTTGTTTGTTTAGCCACAAAAACAGAAAGAATCCATTTATAATCTAGAAAACACTTTCTGTTAAGGTTTCATTTGTTAACATTAGATAAACTAAAAATTATCAATACTGCTACAGCATTTATTAATTATTAATAATGTTAGTTATTTTTTAAATGATCAAAAGTTGCACTAAAATGAACATTTAGTAACACTTTACAATAAGGTTTATCATTAGTTAACATTAACTAAGACTAAAAAATATCTTAGTTAATGTTCATTTCAGCATTTAAATTCACAAGTTGTTTACCTTGTCACCTTGTTCATGTTCATCAATACATTAACATTAACTAATGTAACCTTTTTGTAAAATGTTACTGAACATTTTTATTAATTAACAAATCTTATTAAAATATTAGCTGTAAAATATATTTTGTGTTAATGAATGCATTAACAAGCTTAAAATTGATGCTTTATTTTATTTTAATGTCTTGTAATTCTAAATATACCTAAATTTAAGTTTAAATAATAATAATAATAATAATAATAATGATTATTATTATAATTAATAAAAATCTAAAACAGAGCAGGGGAATTATAAAATTATATACTGCATTTAATTAATTTTAAATTTTCCTATAATTGATTTATTTATAATTAGTGCTTAATTTGATAGTGTACAATTGATATGCAGGCAGGTTTTTATATCTAAAATCTTGTGTTTCTGTTTTACACAAGCATTTTTCATCAGTCTCGCTGCTTTTGATTTGATGTAGACATGCGTCGGGGATGAAATCCTCAATGCTCACATATCAATTAAAACCGCACGGCTCTCCTTTTCTCTGTATGAAAGAATCAATTCCAGTATTGATAATAGTCTGTGCAGCCACATGAATAACGGCTCGTACTTTTCAATGTAGGTGCCTCATAGTTCGGTTTCGCCAAACGCTTTTCTCTTCACGACTCGCATTGATTGTGAGTCTGTCTTCTACTTCCTGTTGCCATGGTGATCAGAGCAAAAAAAAAAAAAAAACACAAAAAAAAACTGAATAAGTCTTTTCAGTCTGTTGTGTTAAAGCTATTTATAAGTATGTATACGTGTGTGTGTGTGTGTGTGTGTGTGTGTGTGTGTGTGAGACGCGTATCATATAGTCCGTCACTATAGACACGCTAACAAAAAAACAGACATGAGATGATGGACGTTTTGTTGAAGATCGGGTGACACTGTCAGACCTGAGATGATGATTAAAAATGTGTTTCTGAAGAATTATTATAGAACAGGTACATAAGGACACAGCTTATGAAATTGGCTCAATTTCTAGATGTGATTCATCAGTTTATTCCCTAAAGTCTTTTAAAAAATTTATTAAACAAGGTAGCTAGTCAGTGACAGTGTAAATGTAACTAAAAACCTTCGGACAGTTGATTTTATGTCAGTTTATCAGTTATTATTGCCTGTATTTGTAGTGAATACTGATGATTTGCAGCTAAAAGTTTAAGATTATGTAAAAATCATGTTAAATACATGAGCTTAATAAATCTGTAGATATAAAATAATTGCGTTTAATGGTTCTTTCTTTGTATCTAAAGTCTGGGAGACGTAAGAAAAATTAAACTTTTGAGGTTTACGGTGTAAATATTTCTAAAAAGCTTTCAGACAGCTGATTTTATGTCAGTTTATCAGTTATTATTGCCTGTATTTGTAGCGAATACTGATGATTTGCAGCTAAAAGTTTAAGATTATGTAAAAATCATGTTAAATACATGAGTTTAATAAATCTGTAGATATAAAATAATTGCATTTAATGGTTCTTTGTTTGTATCTAAAGTCTGGGAGTCGTAAGAAAAATTAAACTTTTGAGGTTTACGGTGTAAATATTTCTAAAAAGCTTTCAGACAGCTGATTTTATGTCAGTTTATCAGTTATTATTGCCTGTATTTGTAGCGAATACTGATGATTTGCAGCTAAAAGTTTAAGATTATGTAAAAATCATGTTAAATACATGAGTTTAATAAATCTGTAGATATAAAATAATTGCATTTAATGGTTCTTTGTTTGTATCTAAAGTCTGGGAGTCGTAAGAAAAATTAAACTTTTGAGGTTTACGGTGTAAATATTTCTAAAAAGCTTTCGGACAGTTGATTTTATGTCAGTTTATCAGTTATTATTGCCTGTATTTGTAGCGAATACTGATGATTTGTAGCTAAAAGTTTAAGATCATGTAAAAATCATGTTAAATACATGATTTTAATAAATCTTTAGATATAAAATAATTGCATTTAATGGTTCTTTGTTTGTATCTAAAGTCTGGGAGACGTAAGGAAAATTATACTTTTGAGGTTTACGGTGTAAATATTTCTAAAAAGCCTTCAGACAGCTGATTTTATGTCAGTTTATCAGTTATTATTGGCTGTATTTGTAGTGAATACTGATGATTTGCAGCTAAAAGTTTAAGATTATGTAAAAATCATGTTAAATACATGAGTTTAATAAATCTGTAGATATAAAATAATTGCGTTTAATGGTTCTTTCTTTGTATCTAAAGTCTGGGAGACGTAAGGAAAATTATACTTTTGAGATTTACAGCCTAAATAGTACTAAAAAGCCTCCAGACAGCTGATTTTATGTCAGTTTATCAGTTATTATTGGCTGTATTTGTAGTGAATACTGATGATTTGTAGCTAAAAGTTTAAGATCATGTAAAAATCATCTTAAATACATGAGTTTAATAAATCTGTAGATATAAAATAATTGCATTTAATGGTTCTTTGTTTGTATCTAAAGTCTGGGAGTCATAAGGAAAATTATACTTTTGAGATTTACAGCCTAAATAGTACTAAAAAGCCTCCAGACAGCTGATTTTATGTCAGTTTATCAGTTATTATTGGCTGTATTTTTAGTAAATACTTATGATTTGTAGCTTAAGTTTCAGAAAATGTAATAATCATTACATGAGTAAGAAATCTTTAGTTTAGATATAAAATGATTTAGTTCACTTTTACACTCTCAGTGAGTGTAAATTTAACTAAAAACCTTCGGACAGCTGATTTGATGTAAGTTTGTTGGTTAATATTGCCTGTATTTTTAGTAAATACTGATGATTTGTCGCTGAAAGTTTAAGATCATGTTATAATCATGTTAAATACTCGAGTTTAATAAATCTGTAGATATAAAATAATTGCGTTGAACAGTTCTTTCTTTGTATCTAGAGTCTGAAAGTCATAAGGAAATTATACTTTTGAGGTTTACTCCGTAAATATTACTAAAAAGCCTTCAGACAGCTGATTTTATTTCCGTTTATCAGTTGAAGTACAGAAATACTGAATGTATTTTTAGTAAATGCTGTAGCTGAAAGTTTAAGATATGTAATAATCATCTTAAATACTTGAGTGTAGTAAATCTTTAATTTAGATGAATGGTTACGTAAATCGACTAATTGTTTAGTTTATCAGTTTCTCCTTTGTATCTAAAGTCTGGATGTTGAAAGGAAAATTATTCTGTTGAGATTTACAATGTACATTTTACAAAAATGCCTTTAGACAGTGCCTTTAGTTTTTGTTGTATGGCAGTTAACTGCATGTATTTTTAGTAAATGCTGATGATTTGTAGCTGAAAGTTCAAGATCATGTAGTTATCATCTTAAATTCAGGTATTAAGTTAACAGAAAACTAATTGTTTAATTTAATGGTTCTTTCTTTGTATCTGGAGTCTGAATGTCAAAAGGAAAATGATGCTGTCATTTTTTTGGCGTAAATTTAACTAAAATCCCTCAGAAAACACATTTTTCAAATACAAAATTATTTCATGTATTTTGAATGAATACTGATGCTTTGTAGCTGGACGTCCTCATGTAATAACCATCTCAAATGCAATCATTAGGTTCATAAATATTTTATATTTATATTTTATAAAAAAAAATCAACTAAATGAGCAGTTCTTTAATTGTATCTAGAATCTGGATGTTAAGGAAAATTATGCTGTCATTTCATGGTGTGAATTGAACGAAAAAAAAACTCAGAAAACATTTTATGTCAATTTATCAGTTGAAATTATTGTATTTCGAGCGAATACTGATGATTTGTAGCTAAATGTTTAAGATCATGTAATAATCATCTTAAAATTATGAGTTTAATAAATCTAAGTTTAGATATAATTTAGTTTAATAGTTCTTTCTTCGTATCTAGAGTCTGGGAGTTATACTTTTGAGATTTACAGTGTAAATATTATCAAAAAGCCTTCAGACAGCTAACTTTATGCCAGTTTATGAATTGAAGTACAGACATATTGCATGTGTTTTCAGTATTGACTAATTGTTCAGTTTACCAGTTCCTCCTTTGTATCTAGAGTCTGGATGTTGTAAGGAAAATAATCCTGTTAAGATTTAAGGTTTAAATATAAGGTGTGAGCCTTCAGACAGATGATTTTATGCTAGTTTATTGCATGTATTTTTAGTAAATGCTGATGTTTTGTAGCTGGAAGTTCAAGATCATGTAACTCTTTAGATTTATAATTTTTTATTTCAACTAATTTAATAGTTCTTTAATTGTATCTAGAATCTGGATGTTAATGAAAATTATGCTGTCATTTCATGGTGTAAACTGAATGAAAAAACCCTCAGAAAACATATTTCATGTCAATTTATGAGTTGAAATTATTGTATGTATTTTGAGGGAATACTGATGATTTGTAGCTAAATGTTTAAGATCATGTAATAATCATCTTAAAATCACGAGTTGAATAAATCTTTAGTTTAGATATACTTTAGTTTAATAGTTCTGGGAGTCATAAGGAAAATTATACTTTTGAGATTTACAGTGTAAATATTATCAAAAAGCCATCAGACAGCTAACTTTATGCCAGTTTATGAATTGAAGTACAGACATATTGCATGTGTTTTCAGTATTGACTAATTGTTTAGTTTACCAGTTCCTTCTTTGTATCTAGAGTCTGGATGTTGTAAGGAAAATAATCCTGTTGAGATGAAAATTTAAGGTGTTTGTTGCATGTATTTTTAGTTAATGCTGATGATTTGTAGCTTGAAGTTCAAGATCATGTAATTATTGTCTTGAATACAGTTATTCAAGTTAATAGAAATCTTTTGACTCACAATTTTTTATTTTAACTAATTGTTAATTGAATGAGTCTGGAAGTCATGTTATTTACAGTGTAAATATTGCATGTATTTTCAGTGAAGGCTGATGATTTGTAGCTGAAAGTTTAAGATATGTAATAATCATCTTAAATACACGAGTTTAGTAAATCTTTAGTTTAGATTAATAGTTATGTATTTTGACTAATTTTTTAGTTTAACAGTTCTGTATCTAGAGTCTGGATGTTGTAAGGAAAATGATTCCGTTGAGATTCACAGTGTACATTTTACTAAAATTTACTTTATGCCAGTTTGTTGCATGCAATTTTAGTAAATGCTGATGATTTGTAGCTGGAAGTTCAAGATCATGTAATTATCCTGAACACAGTTATTAAGTTAATAGAAATCTTTCGACTCACAATTTTTTATTTCAACTATTTGTTAATTGAATGGTTCTTTAATTGTATCTAATTGTATATTACTAAAAACCTTCAACTGATAAACTGGCATAAAATCAGCTGTCCAAAGTACAGAAATATCGCATGCATTTTTAGTAAATGATGATGATTTGTAGCTGAAACTTTGAGATCATGTATCATGTCTTAAATACAGTTAACAGAACTCCAGATTCATAATTCTTTATTTTAACTAATTGTTTAATTTAATGGTTCTTTCTTTTATGTAGAATCTGAATGTCATAAGGAAAATTATGCTGTCATTTTATGGTGTAAATTGAACTAAAAACCTTTGGACAACTGATTTTATGGCAGGTAATTGCATATTTTTTAGTAAATGCTGATGATTCGTAGCTGAAACTTCGAGATCATGTAAAAATCATCTTAAATAGAGTTAATAGAACTCTTTCGATTCATAATTCTTTCTTTCAACTAATTTTCTTTGTATGTCGAGTCTGAATGTCATAAGGAAAACTATGGTGTCATTTTATGGTGTAAATTGAACTAGAAAACTGATTTTATGTCAATTTATTGTATGTTTTGAGTGAATACTGATGATTTGTAGCTAAATGTTTAAGCTCGTCTAATAATCATCTTAAATACATGAGTTTAATAAATCTGTAGATATAAAATAATTTATTTTAACAGTTCTTTCTTTGTATCTAAAGTCTGGAAGTCATAAGGAAAATAATGCTGTTGAGGTTTACAGTGTAAATTTTCCTAAAAACCTTTGAACAACTGATTTTATGGCAGTTAACTGCATGTATTTTTAGTAAATGCTGATGATTTGTAGCTGAAAGTTCAAGATCTAATAATAATCATCTTCAATGCAATTATTTAGTTAATAGAAAACGAATTGTTTAATTTAATGGTTCTTTCTTTGTATCTGGAGTCTGAATGTCAAAAGGAAAATTATGCTGTCATTTTTTGGCGTAAATTTAACTAAAATCCCTCAGAAAACACATTTTTCAGTTGAAATACAAAATTATTTCATGTATTTTGAATGAATACTGATGCTTTGTAGCTGGACGTCCTCATGTAATAACCATCTCAAATGCAATCATTAGGTTCATAAATATTTTCATGTTAATAGTTTTTATATCGAATAATGTAGTTTAATGATTCTTTCTTTGTATCTAGAGTCTGGGTGTAATAAGGAAAATGATGCTGTTGAGATTTACGGATTTTTATGAAATGGCCAAAATAGTGTGCATATGTTTTTTTTTTAAAGATTGCAACATTACATTTTTCTTGAATATCTTTATTATGTTTTTAGATGCTTTATTTTCTCAAGTTTGTTAATCTAATATCTAGCAAATGCAGCTGTGATGCTGTAGTTAATCCACTCCGCCATCTACAGGCTGAAAATAGTCAGTGCACATACTGACAAATATAAAGTCAAACCCAATTTAACCAAATACTTGGTTTCAAGCACCTGTTTGAAACCCTATTTTATTTTAAGATGACAGTTACACATGTACTTACTATAGTAATAACAGTAAATCATGCATAATTACAATCAATCAGCTCTAACCCTCTAGGACATGTAGTTAAGTAACATTACTTAGTTCTCATTTGTCTAATTACACTATAAAAACATCACCTTAAAATACATTGTAACCTATTAAAATAATTAGAACCTTCATAAATGCAGGTTGGGGCAAGTTGTCCCATGTTTTTTTAAAAACATTTTTTGAAATTAGATTTATTTTTGCCAAAACATTCAGTTTCCATTCAGTTTTATGATTTATTATTATTATTTTGTAATTAAAATTGTTTCACCTATAATAGATATTTTATATTTAACTATATATAACTATTTTTCTATATATAGTAAAATTTTTCTCCAAAATTAATATATTCATTGAATATTAAAAGAGCACTCATTTGCCAGCAGTGTGACAGCAGTCCATTATTATACAAAAATACTGTATATGATGTCAATGTTGTGATCGACCAATCAGAATCAAGTATTCTGGAGAACAGTGTAATCATGTATCTCTCTCTCTCTCTTACACACACACACACACACACACACACACACACACACACACATTAGTGGCACTGAGAGATCTGATTCTCTATATTTAGAGCTGTAATGTCATTTCCTACTCTCTCGTTTCCATGCACCGGAATTTCCTTGGCAACCGATGGCTCCATGGTAACATACAAGGTTCCTGTTAACTACTAGAGAATTTCTCATAATCACAGTGACTCAGTTTCCTCATCTCTTACAAAAGAGCTGGAAACTGTATTCTTGCATCTTATTTGTATTGGCTGTGGCTATGAATCATGTTCTTTATCATTACATTTTGATGTAGGAATTACTGGGATGGGTGTATTTATGACTCCTGTATGATTAAAACAATGATTATTAAATACTGCAGTGCCAATTTTCTATGACAACAAATATACTGGCAATTTTTGAGCGTTTCTATAAAGGATGTTTGGTATTGGAGTAAGTCTTATCCTGTACTGCCCTCTAGTGACCAACACTGGGTTTGAGGAAATCTCAAGAAAACATGTCCAGGTCATCTTAAAAAGAAAATAACATAGAATACAAGTTTTACATTAAAAAGCTTGTTTTTACAAACAATACTATTTTTTGCATATGAATTTCATAATTAAACACCTTTTCCTCTATATTATCAGTAACATAACAACAAGCGTATTGCAACAAGTACAAACATGATGCATACATACTTTATTATTAAAAATACATTATATTGTTAATTTGTTTGCATTCTGAATCTAGTTAGTGTTATTTTAATGGTTTTAAAATAGGTTTTCTTTATGCATAATTTCTGGTCTCAAAATTTTGGAAAAATTATCTTGAAAGTTGAAAGTTGGGTAAATAAAAAAAAAGTTTTGCATTAAAACGCTTGTTTTTACAAACAATACTATTTTTTGCATATTAATTTCATAACAATTATACAAAATGGTTAAAAGTTAGGTAAAATAAAGGTTTTTATTAAAAAGTTTTTTGGTATCTCATTTCAGAACAGACAGGAAACAGTATATTTTTTATATATTTTGGGGAATAAAATGTATAAAATCTAGGGAATCATATATGAACAAATCCCTCTATAAAAACCTTCAGGATATAGGCAGGAATAAAAATATAAAGTTTGTTGTGTGTAAGTGCTACTGAAGTGGAGATTTATCGCTCTGTGCAGGAGAAAAAAACTCTTTTTGAGAAAACGGCCTTTAAAAATATAGATTGTAATTGAAATCTATTGACACAAATAGATAAAGTGCTATAAAAGAAACACTTAACAGTGTCTTTTGGGTGTTTTCTTTCCACTAGTCTGAAAAAACACTTTAGGAAAAACCAAAAAGCCCAAAATCTCAAACTTAACAGGTGCATGAAAAAACAGTGTTATATCTCCCATTTAATTTGTACAGTTTAGGAGTATCATTTCTATAATGATACAATATAACCAAGCATTTTGTCTCCATCTGTAGGTGTTATAACTGTGGAGGTCTGGACCACCACGCTAAAGAGTGTGGCCTTCCACCCCAGCCAAAGAAGTGTCACTACTGTCAGAGTGTCACGCACATGGTGGCCCAGTGTCCCCACAAGAGGGCGCTGTCCCCCTCCACGTCTCAGGACCCCCAACGCCCCTCCACCTCCGCTCAGTCCCAGGAAGAGGGAAGCCGATCCGGCTCGTCGCCCCGCGAGGGCCCGTCGTCCTCACCGGAGGAAGCATCTCAACGGGGGAGTCACTCCCAGCGCTGGAGGAAAAGCCGGGACTAAAAAGCAACCTGAAAGGTTCCTCATCCAGATGAAGCCCGGACCCGAAATCATCTACCTCACATGGCCGGGTCACCGAGGAGACCCTCCCTCCCTTCCCGTGCAGCTATGGTATCAGCCGATGGGGGTCATGCGTGTTCTCACTGAGCAATCACAACAAACTCTGCAACTGTCGTGTGTGTGTGTGTGTGTGTGTGTGTGTGTGTGTGTGTGTGTGTGTGTGTGTGTGCGTAAATAAGCAAGTGTGTTTGAAGTACTAAAATTACAAGGCAAATTAGAAAAACATAAACCAGTGTTTTTAAAACTCAAACATGAAGAACAGATGTCAATATGTGATGTGTGTGAACTCGTTTCAGAAGAAAAACCAAGTTGTTATGTTATCTTGATGATAACATGCAAAGATAAAATATTCTCTTTGAAGGAATAGTTCAACCAAAATCTAAAATTTTGGGTGAACCATCCGAGGACGATTTTTAATCTGATTTTGGAGAAATGTAGCATTACATCACTCGCTCACCAATGGATGTGAATGGGTGCCGTCAGAATGAGAGTCCAAACAGCTGATAAAAACATCACAATAATTCACAAATAATCCACTCTATTCCATCAGTTAACATCTTGTGATGTGAAAAGATGCATGTTTTTAAGAAACAAATCCATAATTAAGATGTTTTTAAGTAAAGTTAAGTCCATAATCTAACACTTCCTTCAGTGAAAAAGTCGCTTCTTGTCTGGATAAGGAGAGAAATATGCACAGATCAAGCAATGTTTACAAGCAAAAACTGTTCAAAACTATTTATAAAACAAGCATTCAGCGGATTTTGACATAATCTGGATGGATTTATTCACTTGAGAAAGTTTTTATGCAACAGTTTGAAGTTAAAAACGTCTTAATGATGGATTTGTTTCTTACAAACACTTCTTCACTCACAATTTGTTAATTAATGGACTGGCGTCGTGTGGATTACTTGTGAATTATTGTGATGTTTTTATCAGCTGTTTGGACTCTCATTCTGACGGCACCCATTCACTGCAATGGATCCATTGCTGAGCAAGTGATGTGCAATGCTAACTTTCTCCAAATCTGTTCTTTTATGGACTGAGGGTGAGTATATTCTCAGCAAAGTTTAATTTTTGGCTGAACTATTCCTTTAAGATCAGGAACATGCATTAAGAAAATTAAATATAATATGATCAAGTTTGATTTCACATGAACTTTAAAGAAGATTCAGACATAATGACCAAGAAACTTCTTGTTCTTGAGCATGAATTGCTCGCAATCAGGGCCCGCGGGTCCCGGGACAGATTTATTATGGCTGGAGGTGGATATAGTTACGCTCACTATATTTTATCAATAACATTATTATGGGATACAGAGGAAATCTGAATCAGTTTTAATGCACGTGTGGGTGGTTTTTACATGCGGCTCTCGGATCAGGTGCTGATAGCCAGAGATTTTAGACTGTAATAATTTAAGACTAAGAGCTACATTACCTTCAGCCGGAGAGGACTGACTAACTGATTTAAACGTGCTGCCATTGTTTAGCTGCAGTGTGAAGCTGTCTTTCGCTTTATCACAGACTGTTCCACAGCTCGCAGTGGTAATTTAAGGCATTAATATATGGTGAAATATTATAAATGTTAAATTGTAATTTATATAGAGCACATAGGTAGATGAAGTTGATTCTTTTTGATGCCGTTTCGATTTGATCTCTATCCTCCCTCATGCATCCCGTGCAGCTTCATTGAAAGCAAATAGCTCGTGGATGACGTGATGCTGCTTTCAACGCTGTGTCGGAATTACCGTAATGATAAAGCTTATTTTCACCGTGGGATAAAAAATAAAAGGTATTTGTTACTTTTTATCTCACAAATCTGGCTTTTTTCCAGAAATGAGGAAAAAGTCAGAATTGTGGGATTTTCTTAGAAATGAGAGAAAAAAAGTCAAAATTGTGAGATTTTCTCAGAAATGAGAGAAAAAAGTCAGAATTGTGAGATTTTCTCAGAAATGAGAGAAAAAAGTCAGAATTGTGAGATTTTCTCAGAAATGAGAGAAAAAAGTCAAAATTGTGAGATTTTCTTAGAAATGAGAGAAAAAATTCAAAATTGTGGGATTTTCTCAGAAATGAGGAAAAAAAGTCAAAATTGTGAGATTTTCTCAGAAATGAGAGAAAAAAGTCAGAATTGTGAGATTTTCTCAGAAATGAGAGAAAGTTTGAATTGTGAGATAAGAAGTCACAAAGTACCTTTATTTTGTTATTCTGTGGCAGAAATAGGCTTTCATAATGATGAGACTCTGTCTTTAGAATAGTTGTTCAAGTGTGTCATACTATTTATAAATGACAGTAGCCTTAAAAGCGATTTCTTCGTGCTCAGATATGTTTGAGACTGTGTAGTAGTGAATTATTGTAGTGTTTTTGATGGTTATTGCGACAATTGATCATCAACACAGCTGTCTATTGTTTTGTTGTAAAGTAGTTTGTTGTTCCATAATCCATAATAACACTTCCTTTACTGAAAAAGTCATCTGGTCTCAATCAGAAGAGGAATATGCACAGCGTTTACAAGCGAAAACAGTATAAAACAAGTATTCGCTGGATTTCAGCATAATCTGGATGGACTTTTTCACCAGAGGAAGCATTATTATGGATTATGGGCTCGTATTTTAGCCAGAGGAAACGGTTTAAGTTTCTTCTGAAACAACTGATAGACCTTTTCAGGGTAGCACCATATATCATTTGTGCTAGGAATGAAAATGCTGTGGGGGATAGAAATAGTGGATTTGTATTTGAGTTTAAGAACATGGCAATGGTTTAGCTGACAAAATATTTACAAATAACTTTCAGTACAGAACAGTTTTAAAAAGTTTGCGATCTGGTACCTTTATAACAGTACATACCAGTGAAGATACTGTAGTCTATCCAGCACTGTAATGAAATTCAATATGGCATCTACCCTGACTAAAGTCCTACCCACCTTATTTTTCCCATAAGTGCGAACACTGCAATTTCTAAATTTTATAGGTCAAGCTACCGGTTTCATCCACGTCCAGCTATTTTTAGCTGTACAAAACCGCTTATTTTACTGCTTGATATTGCAAATTGGTGTCTTTCCATATTATTTTAATTATGAACAAACTGGTTTGTACTGCACATTGTTATTCTTCTCCATATTTCCCTACAGAGGGTTTGAACTTGCGTCACAGTTTGGTCAGGGTACCCAGATGCGCGGCCATATTGGAGATACTCTGTTGTAAACAACAGCATGGATTACATGGTTAATGTTTCATTGAATACGTTGTTCACCTCTCTGACCCAAAATGATAAGAACAAACATGAATGTTGTCAAGATTCTTGCCCTGGAAATCCTGGTTTGACATGACAATAATTGACCATTTCCAGCAGCAATAATCAGCAAAATATACAAGTTTTTTGTTTGGTTCAGTGGCATTGTTTACATTCAGTGCTGCCAATATGGCCGATTGATGACGCATTGTGAAAACACTCTATAGCGGCTAATAAACCAGAAGCATTTGTTTTGCACTAACTAGCTTGTCCACAAGGTGGCAACACTGAGACGGAACAACAACAATCTACTTGAGACGGCAATAACAATAGACAGCGCTTGTGTAAGTCTAAAGAATTTTTTTTGAGTACAAAGACTCTTAAGAGCTACGTGTTTAGATGTGGAATTTCTTTCTCTTGTCATTTCGTCATCACGGTAATTCCAACATAATGTACACACAGCATTACACCAACAACTCTACAGCAACATTTAAGTCTAATCGATTGACAGGTAGATTTGATCCAAAACTGTTTATCATCTGCAGCATTGTTTTCATTGATTAATATTTTGTCTGTCAATGACAGCTGTTGGGCGTTGTAGACCTTTACTAAAATCCAGTTTGGCTTATTTTTTTTTTGTTTTAAATGCCTATTCTTGCCTTTATGAACTCACGATCAGAGTTTTATGGTTCAATATCTATTCATTTTGAGGCCATGCTCATGTACTCCTAAACAAGGTGTTGCACCCTTAAGCAGTCCATACTAAATTTTTATGTCACAGGGTCCAGTAAAAATAAAAATCACATTGCCTTTATTTTTTCCATTCAGCTAATGAATGTAGATCAACTGAAGCCTTAGATAGATCTGATTGTTTAAAGCTGCTGGCGGAGATGTGAAAGCTAAGAGCAAATCTGCTACAATCATCTGTTGAACAGTGAAAAACTGAACAAAAGTGCACTTGAACAAAGTAAGCATTGTTTACCCAGAATGCCACGCTGTGGAGGTTTTGCTGTTTCACGTCTTAACGCCGTTGAAAGCTCCAGTGAAGTGACTGGCAGCAATAATTTCAGACCCTTTTCATTCTGTCGACCTTAAGTACTGATGAGCTTTATAAATCTAAGAAAAGATTTCCAGTAACACAAAAAGGTTTAAAGAGTGTTACGGCAGCGCTTCATCTCCTTGACGTCTCTCGTTTTGTCTTGATCTGGATGAAATGGGAGGACGAATCTCATGAAACATGTCAGAGTCATATTTTACCTCAGAATCCAGCAACATTTTTAAATGAGAAATGAAAAAAGGCATATTTGACCATTTTAAAACATTGTTTTCTTTGTAATTAAGCACTTCTATTCTCATTACTGTAATGTGAGTATTTGAAATAAAACTTAATATAACATTTCTAAAGTGTTTATACTTCATGGTAGTGCTGATTTGAGTAATACATTGCTTTTTCAGTAATTAAAAAATACATTGAATTACAGTAATGTGAATACATGAGATTTTTTGGTGGTGACCATTTGAAGTGAAAATATGCCTATTTTTCATGACTATATTGTTACAATATATAAAATCCTATTTCTTCAGGGTTCTTACAAGGTGTTTAAAGTGCTTGAATTATTTGAATTTGACTTTTTGAAATTTAAGGCCTGAAAACTGAAAATCGGGACTTCGGAGTGCAGATTGCGAATCATTTGATTCAGATCGGGACTTCGGAGTGCAGATTGCGAATCATTTGATTCAGATCGGGACTTCGGAGTGCAGATTGCGAATCATTTGATTCAGATCGGGACTTCGGAGTGCAGATTGCGAATCATTTGATTCAGATCGGGACTTCGGAGTGCAGATTGCGAATCATTTGATTCAGATCGGGACTTCGGAGTGCAGATTGCGAATCATTTGATTCAGATCGGGACTTCGGAGTGCAGATTGCGAATCATTTGATTCAGATCGGGACTTCGGAGTGCAGATTGCGAATCATTTGATTCAGATCGGGACTTCAGTGCGGGTTCACAAATCATTTGATTCAGATCGGGACTTCGGAGTGCAGATTGCGAATCATTTGATTCAGAACGGGACTTCGGAGTGCAGATTGCGGATCATTTGATTCAGATCGGGACTTCGGAGTGCAGATTGCGAATCATTTGATTCAGATCGGGACTTCGGAGTGCAGATTGCGAATCATTTGATTCAGATCGGGACTTCGGAGTGCAGATTGCGAATCATTTGATTCAGATCGGGACTTCGGAGTGCAGATTGCGAATCATTTGATTCAGATCGGGACTTCAGTGCGGGTTCACAAATCATTTGATTCAGATCGGGACTTCGGAGTGCAGATTGCGAATCATTTGATTCAGATCGGGACTTCGGAGTGCAGATTGCGGATCATTTGATTCAGATCGGGACTTCGGAGTGCAGATTGCGGATCATTTGATTCAGATCGGGACTTCGGAGTGCAGATTGCGAATCATTTGATTCAGATCGGGACTTCGGAGTGCAGATTGCGAATCATTTGATTCAGATCGGGACTTAGGAGTGCAGATTGCGAATCATATGATTCAGATCGGGACTTCGGAGTGCAGATTGCGAATCATTTGATTCAGATCGGGACTTCGGAGTGCAGATTGCGAATCATTTGATTCAGATCGGGACTTAGGAGTGCAGATTGCGAATCATTTGATTCAGATCGGGACTTAGGAGTGCAGATTGCGAATCATATGATTCAGATCGGGACTTCGGAGTGCAGATTGCGAATCATTTGATTCAGATCGGGACTTCGGAGTGCAGATTGCGGATCATTTGATTCAGATCGGGACTTCGGAGTGCAGATTGCGAATCATTTGATTCAGATCGGGACTTCAGTGCGGGTTCACAAATCATTTGATTCAGATCGGGACTTCGGAGTGCAGATTGCGGATCATTTGATTCAGATCGGGACTTCGGAGTGCAGATTGCGAATCATATGATTCAGATCGGGACTTCGGAGTGCAGATTGCGAATCATATGATTCAGATCGGGACTTCGGAGTGCAGATTGCGAATCATTTGATTCAGATCGGGACTTAGGAGTGCAGATTGCGAATCATATGATTCAGATCGGGACTTCGGAGTGCAGATTGCGAATCATTTGATTCAGATCGGGACTTCGGAGTGCAGATTGCGGATCATTTGATTCAGATCGGGACTTCGGAGTGCAGATTGCGAATCATTTGATTCAGATCGGGACTTCGGAGTGCAGATTGCGAATCATTTGATTCAGATCGGGACTTCGGAGTGCAGATTGCGAATCATTTGATTCAGATCGGGACTTCGGAGTGCAGATTGCGAATCATTTGATTCAGATCGGGACTTCGGAGTGCAGATTGCGGATCATTTGATTCAGATCGGGACTTCGGAGTGCAGATTGCGAATCATTTGATTCAGATCAGGACTTCAGTGCGGGTTCACAAATCATTTGATTCAGATCGGGACTTCGGAGTGCAGATTGCGGATCATTTGATTCAGATCGGGACTTCAGTGCGGGTTCACAAATCATTTGATTCAGATCGGGACTTCGTAGCACATTTGCAATCCTTTTGCTTCAGATAAGAACTTCAAAAAAATCATTTGATTCAGTTTGGGACTTTGGAGCCCGTATCGCAAATGTATCGCATTTGTTTCAGGTCAAGATTTCGGAACATTTTCGGAGGCATTTTGTTATATTAGTATATTTCGAATTTGAAAGAAGTGAGATCTCTGATTGAAGTCCTTGAAAATCAAAAAAGTAGTGCAAGTTCTGGTATTTCATTATACAGTATCTGCACGAACCCTGTTTTTTATTTTGACTTTCTAAGGTAAAATATGGCATGTGCATGAGATTCGTCAGGGAACCAATCAAAAATGAACGTCTTCTGTCGATTTAAAGCTTTGAACAGTCTTAAGTTTCTGTATGTCCATACCACGAGCAGACGTGTGTGTGTATATGTATGTGTGTGTGCGCTCAGGCAGAGATTTCAGCCTCACATTATGACTTGAACCGGCGCTCATCCTCCATTTGAGGTCTCTAAAGACAAGACGACGCCTCTCTGACCATACTGAATGTGTAAAAGATTGAAAGCGAGCTTACATGACTGTTCCCGGCCGTCGGCTCTGCTGGATTTTTGACAAATCAAACTAGCCGTGGTTTCATCGGAGGGCTGTTTGTACTTTGGTATAGACCTTTATACCAAAGACCGGCTGAGTTTGAAGGCATAAGACGTGTGACGGCGTTAGGCGCGAATGTGTGTGTGTGAATGTGTGCGCGCATCCTATTTAATCAAGTGCACAGACGAAGAAAAACAATCTGAGAGAAAAGAAAACTGACCAAATGAACAGACATCGATAGCACAGACTCAGATCCCAAACCTCATGCAGATTTATACAGTGTATTTTTGTACATTTCTACCCACAATTCTTCTCAGGATGAACTTCTCTCAGGGAACGAACCAAATAAGTGTATTTGATGTTATTCCGTAGGGAAGCGTTGACCATTAACCGAACCTATCGACTGTTGCTCATCAAAACTCACTCAAGACTCTCGTTCTCGTACGTTAGAACTACCTCCTTCGGTTACACGTAGTCACACTATTTCCGTTCGTTTGTTTTATTAGTCTGAGAAAAGTAATAATTTGCTTTATGTTTACACAGAAGTCTACCTCATTTTCTCTTCTCTTCATCTCCAGTTCAACTCACTCTGGTCCAGCTGCTGGTCTGGGGTCAGTTTGAGTTT
The DNA here is from genome assembly GCF_049309525.1 of Garra rufa. Taxonomy (NCBI): domain Eukaryota; kingdom Metazoa; phylum Chordata; class Actinopteri; order Cypriniformes; family Cyprinidae; genus Garra; species Garra rufa. The sequence continues at coordinate 36,620,342 of NC_133373.1, forward strand.
CCTAACACTTCTGCTGAAAATAGGACACCTCGTGTTATTTTATTTCTATGTTGTTAAATAGAAATCATCTGCTTGTTTCTCTCTCAGTTTTTTTTTTTTTTTAAAGAGTAACTCAAGTAGTTTACGAATGTGTAACGGTTCTAACACAGACTCGCCCGGCGTAACCCGCTCGAAATGTTCTCCGTGACAGCTCAGTGCAAAGATTGTTTAGCGTTTTGTGCCTTTATTTACTATGTTATTATTGTGGGGCATTAGTTGCTATAATATCATTCCGGTTGTGTTTATTTGTAACATCAGTACTAGAGAAGGACTTGGCAGCAGTATTAAATATCCATATGATGTTATAACTACTGATTTAATGCTGTTGATCAAGCAATGCTTGTTTTATTTTGCCTCACTTTTAGCACTGAATGTATGAAACTGACCAAAGCCCGGGACTAATGAACATAACAGTCTGTAACTCCTAATGAATCACTGCAGTCTTAACAATCAATCGAATGACGTTCCGATGAGTCTGATTTTATTTTGACACATACCTCTGCCGTGCGGCTGCTGAACTTTGTCTCTCAGAGATGTGTGATATCTGGTTTGTTTTATGCCCTGTGTGTATTTAAACTATGACTCATGAAGTCAGTGATGTCTTGTATATGAGGGGGAGACGCGGCGGTGCGACGGCGGGTCCTTTGGTATATTAACCCTCATTTTTTAACAGTGTCGTACTTTAGTTCTCAGTTCTGCTGTCGAGATGTATTCAGAGCGGCGGTCATGTATGAGTTTTAACTTCATTAAAGCACTGATTGCCTCTTATGATATTATTTGAAGAGCATATCATTCATTGTAACCACATTTATATGCATTTTGCCTTTTTTGTCTGTGAATTTAGGACTTTTGAGTATGTTTAACTGTTTTACTTGATTAATATTAAACCTATTATATCAACATTAAATATGTTGCATAAAAGTTCTCGACTGAAGTCGTTATTTCAGAAGAAAACATGGGGAAACTCTGGTATCTTTCATGAAGAAATTGGTCTATGACATAAGCTAATTAATTAGAGTTTAAAATCCAAGATGCTATTTTCTGGAAAAAAATAAAATAAAAATCAAACATAAAAGATGACAGAATGGTTGACAGGATTGCATTTAGCCAAAAATAACCTGTCACTTAGTAGGGATTACTTCGTTTGCTATGGGTATGAGTTAATGATTTTAGATGGAATTTAATTGTGCTTTGTTGCAATGACAAAAACTGCACATTTGTGCTGTTAATGTGAATTTGTGTGAAAGAAAATCAATAGTGCAAATACAATAGAGACCTAAAATTAATATGCACTTTCATTCAAAATATTTTAAAAGAAGTCTCTTATGCTCACCAAGGCTATATTTATTGGATTAAAAATGCAGTAAACTTTTTTTAAATTTATAACTGTTTTCTATTTAAATATATTTTTAAATATAATTTATTCCTTTGATGCAAAGCTGAATTTTCAGCATCATTACTCCAGTCTTCAGTGTCACATGATCCTTCAGAAATCATTCTAATGTACTGATTTGCTGTTCTAGAAACATTGTCAATGTAAAAAAAGTTGTGCTGCTTCATATTTTATATGAATATCTTAATAAACATATATTTGAAAGGTAAATATTTGTTAACATTATAAATATCTTTACTGCCACTTTTGATCAAGTTAATGCATCCTTTGTGAATAAAAAGATTAATTTCCTAAAAAAGAAAAAGAAAAAAATCTCACTTACCCCAAAATTTTGAACAGTAGTGTGTTTCTATTTTTAATTTATTTTAAACAACAAAAAAGTTATTATTTTGTATATCACTTTAACTCGCAATATATGCTGTATGTACATTTTTGAACAGTAAGATTTTTTATGTTTTTTAAAGAAGCCTCTTCTGTTCACCAAGCCTGCATTTATTTGATCCAAAGTACAGCAAAGACAGTACAATTTCGAAATATTTGCACTATTTAAAATATCTGCTTTATATATACATATATAAATATATATAATATATTTAAAATGTAATTTATTCCTATGATTTCAAAGCTGAATTTTTAGCATCATTACTCGAGTCACATGATCCTTCAGAAATCATTCCAATATTCTAAATTGCTTCTAAAAACATTTATTATTATGATTGTTATCTTGAAAACAGCTAGACAATATACTTTTTTTAGGTTTCGTTGATGAATAGAAAGTTCAGAAGAACAGCAGAAATCTTCTGTAACATTATAAATGTCTTTATCATCACTTTTGATTAATTTAAAGCATCCTTGCTAAATAAAAGTATTAATTAGTATGATTTCTTTCCACAATAAATAAATAAATAAATAAAAATGATACTGATTCCAAGCTTTTGAATGGTATAGTTTATAATGTTACAAAAACTTTTTATTTCAGATGATCTTTGGATATTTCTATTCATCAAAGAATCCTGAAAAAATGTTTTACTGTTTTAAAATGTTTTAAATATTGATGATGATAATAATAATAATAATAATAATAATAATAATAATAAACAAATCAGCATATTAAAATGATTTCTGAAGGATAATGTGACACTGAAGACTGGAGTAATGATGCTGAAAATTCAGCTTTGAATCACAGGAATAAAGCAGTTATTTTTAATAGTAAAAATACTTTACAATATTACTGCTTTTGCTGTATTTTAGATCAAATAAATGCAGCCTTGGTGAGCAGAAGAGACTTTTAAAAAACATTAAAAATCTTACTGTTCAAAAACTTTGGACTGGTAGTGCATTAATAGTTCTGTTTATATACAATCAAGTGTACTTACTTTAATCTGTCAGCAGAGGTCGCTGTACAATCAGCCCATCTTCAAACTCGCAGTCAATCTAGTCAATTTCTGCTGTGGATTTTATTGGATTAGAGAGAAAGACAGAAGGGATAAATTTAGTATATTATGATGTTCTGTGACCTAGAGAAAACTATAACAAATAAACAAGATTGTTACATACACAAGCAACACATTAAACCCACCAGACTTACAATGAACATCAGTCATGTCCGCAGCTCACACACAGAAACGCAACTTGCCATTTGACAGCAATGATCTCACTTTAACTGCACCCACATCCACACCCACCCACACACACACACACACACACACACACACACACACACACACACACACACACACACAGACCAAATTAATGGGAACTGATGGGACTGCACAAGTTAAAAACGACCCCAAGTAAACAAACAACTGCAGCAGAAGAAACAGAATTATCCGGAGAAAGACAGAGCGAGCGAGAGAGAGATGGATGGCTAACTGAAGTGGCCAGCAGCAAACGCGCAAAAATGATTAATACGGGCAGAAATAATTGCATTTCATTAAGATTGATGAGACACCATTTAACCTCTTCTCTCTCTCCCGGTGTCTCTCTCTCCCTCCAGCGTTCATCCTCCACCACTCTGAGCTCCTCACTATAGCAACGACAGACAGTGATGGAGTGTCTGTTATCCTAACAGCCAATCAAAAGCTCTGTTACAGACGCACGCACTAACACACTGCTGGGGTTATTTCTCTTGGCCAATGAGCTGTCAGAATTCAATCACCGCCGAATGACAGAGAGCGAGACAATTACAATAATCCATTTGTATTAACAAGCATTCAGTACCATGTTATCGCTGTTTATAATGTTATGATTACATGGAGGTGAATCAGGAATGAGCTTAAAGAGATTTGAATAGCTATTAAACATGCATTGGCTGATTGATAGATAGACAGACAGACAGACAGACA
>NC_133373.1:36626618-36639118 GCF_049309525.1 Garra rufa
CTTTTTTAGGGATTACATGATTACAGATTATTCAAACAGTGGTGAAATTGTTTTTTTCTTCTTTGTTGTTGTCTTTTAAATTTTCATTTCTCATTTCACGTTCATTGATGTTTATTAATGTTCATTGAAAGCAGGCATTGGCAAACTTTTTTCTTGATGATGTTTATATCAAAGAATAAAATGTATTTTCTTTCTGCTTTTTATACTAATATTGTACATTTAATGGTAAGTTTTAAACAAGATAGGTAAAAAGTAATCTAAAATGTAATCTAAAAAGTAGTCAGAATACATTATTAAAAATGAGCAACAGATTACGTTACTAACTACAATTTTCAAAATATAATCTGTAATCAGCAACAGACTACAATTTATAAGTAATCCACCCAGCACTAGTTACATATGACTTCAATTCTTCTAGTTTATATAAAAATAGATTTTATTTATTTATTTATTTTTAGCATTAAATTAATTAAAAGTGACAGTTTATAATGTTATAAAACATTTCTGTTTCAATTAAATACTGTTCTTTTAAACTGTATCATCATGTGACACTGAAGACTGGAGTAATGATGATGAAAATTCAGCTTCGCATCAAAAGAATAAATTACATTTTAAAACTTATTCAAATAGAAAATAATTATTTTTAATTGTAATAATATTTCACAATTTTACAGTTTTTTCTATATTTTTGATCAAACAAATGCAGCCCCGGTGAGCAGAAAAGACATTTCAACATTAAAAACCTTACTGATTCCAAACTTTTACATAGATGCATAATATCTGTTTGTGTGTGTGTGTGTGTGTGTGTGTGTGTGTGTGTGTGTGTGTGTGTAGAGATAGGGTTTGTGTTAGTCTAATAATTATAATTAGTTTTATGCAAAAACAGCAGAAGTGTGTGTATGTGTTTTACAAAAACCCAGAGAGACAGAAATCAGAGATATCAGAGTAAATTCGTTCACCTTCACTACTCCTGTGCAAATCAAACACACGCACACACTCACACACACACACACACACACACACACACACACACACACACACACACACACACACACACACACACACACAGACTTTATAGCAGATTAGAAAGGAAGAGCGGTGTGGAAACGCAACGTGGCCAAGGTTATTAAAAAAAGGATGTAGCAAAGCAAGATGGCGAGTGCATGGCCCGGGGCATTATGGGAGATAAATGGTTGACCCGGGCGGTGTCAGGCCTGGATTGATGCTACTATCAGCAGTGTGTTCTCCCAACGATTTCACTCTCGCTGATAGAGTGTGTTATCTAGTTACTAGCATGAGGGCTTCGGCCTGCGGGCAAACGCAAGGTCAATCTCCGAGGACAATCTTTGTTGGACTAAATGAGAAAAAGAGCAGAGCCCAAAAAAAAGAGAAAAGAGGAGAAGGAGGGAGAGAAATCAAAAGGCAGCTGTGAGGTCTACGTGATAAGATAAGCCAAATTACTCTCTTTAGCAGGATGAGCCGCGGGCGGCGGGAGGAACACAACTGCAGGGAAAGTTAAGCAGAGCACAGCTCACCTGAGAAACACTCTTTACCTGGAAACACACACACACAGACTGATGTTTATTCACACAGACCATGAATATATGCGCTCTTAACGTGAAACACCTGTCTCCTGACACACTCTACATGGAGGAAAATCATTCACACTGATGAATTCATCCTAATATAATGGGGAAATTGTGTTTTCTCCACTTTAAGAGTATATATATATATATACACCCACAAATTTACAATTTTCTTTGTATACTAACGGTCAAAAGTTTTTGAACATTAAGATTTTTAATGCTTTTAAAGAATTCTCTTCTGCTCACCAAGGCTGCATTTCTTTGATCCAAAATACAGCAAAACTGTGAAATATTTTAAAAATGTAATTTATTCCTGTGATCAAAGTTGAATTTTCAGCATCATTACTCCAGTCTTCAGTCACATGATCCTTCAGAAATCATTCTAATATTATTTTATTATTATTATCAATATTTAAAACAGTTGAGTACATTTTTCAGGATTCTTTGATGAATAGAAAGATCCAAAGATCAGCATTTATCTAAAATAAAAAGATTTTGTAACATTAAAAGCTGGGAGTCAGTATAGTTATTATTTATTTATTTATTTTTGGGAAAGAAATGATTGAAATGAATACTTTTTTTTTTTAGCAAGGATGCTTGAAATTAATCAAAAGTGATGATAAAGACATTTATAATATTACAAAATATTTCTATTTCAGATAAATGCTGTTCTTCTGAACTTTCTATTCATCAAAGAAACCTGAAAAAATTCTACTCAGTTGTTTTCAACATAATAATATCGTTTTTTTTTTTGTGTGTGTTTTTTTTTGAGCAGCAAATCGGAATATTAGAATGATTTTTGAAGGATCATGTGACTGGAGTAATGATGCTAAAAATTCAGTGTTTAAATGACAGAAATAAATTACATTTGAAAATATATGCAAAGAGAAATCAGCTATTTTAAATGGTAAAAATATTTCAAAAATTTACTGTTTTTGCTGTACGTTGGATCAATTATATGCAGGCTTGGTAAGCAGAAGAAATTTCTTAAAAAAAAACATTAACAATCTTACAGTACAAAAACTTTTGAATGGTAGTATATATATATACGAGAGCAGCTTGGACATTTTGCTAAACTTTTCTTTTTGTATTCCTCTAAAAAAAGGATAAACTATTCCTTAGTTACAAAAGTCTGAGACTGCAAAGTAAAATGCTTATATTTTTCATTCACTCATTCATTTTTGATAACATACATTAATATACTATTATAGTTGTTCTTTCATATTTTAAATTAGAATTTATTTGTATATTTTCTGTTTTGTTTAGTATTAATTTTTATTTGTTTTAGCTTATTTATTTATCTTTTTTAGTGCATCAAGTTAAACTAAATGAAAATAAAATGTAATATTTAATGTAAAATTTTTATGGTTTTAGTTTATAATAACAATAATGATAACAACCCTAATTATAAGCATAACAATTTGAGTGCAATGTTAAATGTAAAATTGTTTTAGCATTTAGCGTGTCTCTCTTTTGCATTAATGACAACAACCATGGAGCTACAAGAACGAAACCTGATGATCATGTTCTCCAGCATGATTTGAGATGCTCCCAAGAGTCTCATGATCAATGACATTTGATCAGTCACATAGAAATTTGAACGATTTCTTCTTAAAGTTTACAAATTTCGAAAGGCTTAAAACATTTAGTTTATTTTCAGGTTTTAATCAGATAAAGTCCGTGATTTCCCTCACTTTTGGACTCCTCACAACGCAATTTTCTCTCCTCCACCACTAGATGTCAGTGCTGACTATGGCGCAAACACAGAAATGCTCAACCTCTGAACTCCGAGTCAGAATACGGCTGCATCCCAGTTCACACAATCACTTCTAAATAATAAATAAACAAACAAATACTCCTGAATAAAATAATTATTAGTGCATCACACATTAGTGCACTGGAAAATACCATAGACTGGATTATATGCATTTTCCAGTGGATATTCATGCATGCTGTTTGGACTAATACTGCCCACAATCCCTTGAGCTACAGAAGATTGTCTGTGAGTACTCACTTTTGATTTTTTAAGGTTTATAAATATGCCAGGCCAATGCGTGTTGAAATATATGAACCATAAGGTAAGTTATGATGCATTTTATGCTTTTATTGTGTTCATGTAGCTCAGATTTTATTTAGGCCTACTTTCTTAACACAAGTATAACATTTTATTGATTGTTAATGTTTGCATGTAAAAAGTTGTCTGTGATATTAAGATGAACTTTTATGATTTTGCATTACATCACAATTTCATCACACTGTCTGAATGCTCAAGTTTGTACTTGTTTATCATCGTCAGTGTTTGTTTTCATCAGCTTCTGTAGTGTATATGTGAATTAAAATGCGGCATGTTTCATACACAAAATCAGTGTGTCCAATTTTCCAAATTGAAATTTATACATCATCTGAAAGCTGAATAAATAAGCTTTCCATTGATGTATGGTTTGTTAGGACAATATTTGGCTGGGATACAACTATTTGAAAATCTGAGGGTGCAAAAAAAAAAAAAAAATTGAGAAAATCACCTTTAAAGTTGTCCGAATGAAGTTCTTAGCAATGCATATTACTAATCAAAAATTAAGTTTTGATATATTTATGGTAGTTAAATTACAAAACATCTTAATGGAACATGATCTTTACTAAATATCCTAATGATTTTTGGCATAAAAGAAAAATCAATCATTTTGACCCATACATTGTATTTTTGCTACTTAAGGCTGGTCTTGTGGTCCAGGGTCACATATTATACTGAAATCTTGCCATCAGCACTGTCCTGTTTGCTTCCTTTTTAATATTACAGTTCATCTGACTTCCTGTGATCCTATGATCCATAGTGATCATCTGAAAAAAGTTCAGCAATTCTACTTTAAAAAGGCCTCGCTGAGAAAAAGTGACACAATTTCCTGTTTTTGCCTTTATTTTCATTTGTAATGATCACTAAACATTAGACAAGCTTGCTTATTAAACTTCCGTACAGAAGTATTTTGAATGACACAACATTTATGGCTTTGCCTTTGACGCTGACTTGAAGTTTCATAAATCGGGGATGTTTTTCCTCTTCCTGTCTGCGCTTGTAAATATTAGCCAGAGGAGATCCACAGAGATGTTCAATTTCAACTCCGGCATGACTGGATTATTCACTGACTACTGATGGATTATTAATGTTAGAGCCGTGTTATGATGAGTTATTAATTCTTGTTGTCAGTTATTGTTAGAATAAATGATGTCAGAGAGGAAGCTTTGAGCATTAGCTAGTGTGTTTTGGTGTGAGTGTGTATTTAGCACTTCTTCAGAGACAAAACATGTCCTCAAAAATGAGCAATATGTGATTAAAAAAAGTTATTTTGGGGATATTCACAAAGGCTAAACTAATCGATGGATCAATCAATTTATGTATTGATTGTGTGTGAAAAAGAGAGCGAGAAACTAAATAATAATAAAAAAAATGTATTGCAACTTTACCAATCTTTCCACTATCCTTCAAATAACTACCTAATATAACCTAAAATAACACTTGTTATTTCATAATTGAATGAAATTTAGTATGATCACTTATTCTTTTATATATTCATATATGTTTTAGATTTTTATATATATTTTACATATACGTACAGATCAGAATAAGTATGTTGTTTTATTTATACTTTTGCACTGAATGACAATGCAACTTTTTATTTTTCATGTTATTTTTACACAAATGATTAGCAACATTACAGCAGACTCTTAAAATGCAATTAATATCAAAGACTATAGAATACTTTGTTAATATGCTCTCTATGTATATACAATTACTTTTGTGAATTTTAACTTAATGCAGACACCAAAATAGGATGTCTGTTATTATTATTATTTTTTAAATTCATTTATTTGTTTGTTTATTTGTAAATCTCTTCTGCTCACCAAAGCTGCATTTATTTGATTAAAATTACAGTAAAATCAGTATTATTGTGAAATATTATTGCAATTTAAAAAAAGCTATTTCCTGTTAAAAATATATATTTTTATATATAATTTATTTCTGTGATGCAAAGGCTGATTTTTCAGCATGATTACTCTAGTCTTCAGTGTCACACGATCCTTCAGAAATCATTCTAATATGCTGATTTGCTGCTCAAGGAACATTTATTATTATTATCAATGTTAAAAACAATTGTGCTGCTTCATATTTTTGAGAAAACTGTAATAATTTATACAAATTAAAACTCCAAATGTTCATTTTTCAGGTTTCTTTGATTAATAGAAACTTTAAAAAACGGCATTTATTTGAAATGTAAATCTTTTGTAACATTATAAATGACTTTATTGTCACTTTTGATCAATTCAAATCATCCTTGCCGAATAAAAGTATTAATTTCTTAAAATTTTAGAATTTTAATGCATATACATTTATTTTACAATGCAAAATGTTTTTTTAAAGGTAAAGTTGACATTTGCATTAGTTTTTGTATGTTTTTGAAAGCTATAAACGCTTAGAGCATGATTTTTCTGACTTTTATGTCATACGGGACATTTGCTGACCTTTGGCCTTTTTGACTGTGTGTGTGTTGGTGGAGTTACAGTGCAGTTTCAACTGACAACACACACACACACACACACACACACACACCATCCGTCCTGTCAAAACTTCGGCAAAGTCTTGCTTTCTAATAAAAGTCTCATTCCAGCATCCATCCATCTGGTGTGTGAGGGGTCAGACGGTGTGAACCCTACGTGTGTATGTGTGTGTGTCCCGCAGTCTGGACATTGATAAATTCCCTCTGCCGAACGATCGATAAACGTCTGTTATGGGCCTGTGATAGCCTGCAGCAAGCCTCATAATTATACTGTCACACAGCACTGACACGCACACACACACTCGCACGCTGACGTCTGATTGGCAGGTGGACAGCTGTAACCGAGGGCAACGAGCCTAGAACCGGCTCCCGCGCCCACCCGCGCGGATACGCCGTCCCGCGACGTCAGAAGCGAAAATAAACACGTGGGAAACAACTGGCGTAATTATTAACCCCGTGCGTTTCTGAAGTCTTGACCTCCTCGTTCTCACACGCATTAGATGGGATGTTTATGCAGTGATGCTCAGCGCTGATAGGGCGAATGAATAATTCTGAATCATAAACTTTGCAGCTGGGTGGTTGATTGCTGAAGCTCTTATCTGACATCTCTCTGAACAAACATCAGCTGATTGCATGAGTGACACTGTGAATCGTTCCCACTTGTAGATATTTTATGCTTCATTGAGTGAGTTTGACGTGGATTTATTTATATTTAAAGGTGAAGTTCGATGTTAAAAAACTTTCTCAGCTTCATTTGCAGTAGAAGATGCGAAACATTTTAAATTATTTCTCCCTTTCCCTTTGTTTGTGAATTTCGACCAGCCTAATGCTCCAGAGTGGATCAGTTTGTTTGGGAAACCTGTGTGGAAACAGTCTTTACCTTGGCTGTTATGTTTGATGATGCTAGTTGTGTGGAAATTACACATTTTAGCTTTTAATATTGAGAAACTTATGCAGATTTAGAGAGATTTAGCATTCTGATATTAAGAACACAGATGAGGTACATAAGTTAAGAGTTGGTAAAAATGTCGGAAAAATACAAAAAACTATATTGTGAAATAATATTGTGATTCAAAATAGTTGTTTTCTAGGGAAGTCCATTTCTGCCACTGAATAAAAAAATATGGTTTTTGCAACTTTTTATATATATTTTTTTCTCAGGATTCAGTGATATAAACTCGCAACTATGACTTTTTTTTCAGAAATGTGTGATATAAACTCACAATTAGGATAAAGTCAGAATTGCGATCGACTTTTTTCTTGAAATGCAAGTTTTTTCATGCAATTTCATGCAATTCTGACCTTTTTTCTACGAATTGTAAGATATAAACTCACAATTGCGAGTTGTAAAGTCCAATTTTGAGGGGAAAAAATACTATGTTTTCAAAATTGCGTGTTATAAAGAAAGAAGTCAGAGTTGTGAGTTTTTATATCTTCCATTTTTTACTGTAAAACTCGCAATTGTGTCTTTATATCACGCAATTCTGAAAAAAAGTTAAAATTACGAGTTTATATCAATTCTGAGATAAAAGTCAGAATTGTGAATTTATATCAAGTCTGAGAAAAAGTCAGAATTGTGAGTTCATATCTTGCAATTTTGACTTTATAACTCACAATTGTGTCTTTATATCACGCAATTCTGAGAAAAAGTTAAAATTACAAGTTTATATCAATTTTGAGATAAAAGTCAGAATTGTGAATTTATATCAAGTCTGAGAAAAAGTCAGAATTGTGAGTTCATATCTTGCAATTTTGACTTTATAACTCACAATTGCGAGTTTATATCATGCAATTCTGAGAAAAAAGTTTAAACTGAGTTTATATAATTTCTGAGAAAAAAGTCAGAATTGTGAGTATATATCGCAATTTTCACTTCATAACTCGCAGTTGCAAGTTTATATTACACAATTATGTGAAAAAGTCAAAATTGTGAATTTATATCAATTCTGAGAAAATAAGTCATAATTGCGAGTTTAAATCACGTAATTCTGAGAAAAAAAGTTAAAATTGCGGGTTTATACAGCGCAATTCTAAGAAAAAAAGTCAAAATTGTGAATTTATATCACAATTCTGAGAAAAAAAAGTCAAAATTGTGAATTTATATCAATTCTGAGAAAAAAGTCAGAGTTGTGAGTTCATATTTCACAATTTTGACTTAACTTGCAATTGCGAGTTTATATAACACAATTCTGAGAAAAAAAATCAAAATTGTGAATTTATAGAAATTCTGAGAAAAAAAGTCAGAATTGTGAGTATATATCTCACAATTTTGACTTTATAACTCGTAATTGCAAGTTTATATCATGCAATTCTGAGAAAAAAGGAGTTAAAATTGCAAGATTATACTGCCCAATTCTGAGAAAAAAAGTCAGAATTGTGTGTTTATATCCTGCAATTTTGACTTAATAACTCACAATTGCGAGTTTATATCATGCAATTCTGAGAAAAAAGACAAAATTGAGAATTTATTTCAATTCTAAGAAAAAAAAAGAGTTTTGAGTTTATATCTCGCAATTTTGACTTGACTCGCAATTGCGAGTTTATATCACGCAATTCTGAGAAAAAAGTAAAAAATGCGAGTTTTATCATGCAATTCTGAGAAAAAAAGTCAAAATTGTTAGTTTATATCACGCAATACTGACTTCATAACTCACAATTGAGAGTTCATATCTCACAATTGTGAGAAAAAAAGTCAGAATTGCGAGATGTAAACTCATAATTGCGAGAAAAAAAAGTCAGAATTGTGAGATGCCCTGTGGAAAAAACAGCGTATGCTGGTTAGGTATGTTTTGAAGCATGGTAGCTGGTTTGTGCTGGTCCTTAGTTGGTCTTAAGCTGGTCCTGAGCTGGTGATAATCTCAGGACCTTTTATCTCACAATTCTGAGAAATAAAATCAGTATTGTGATATATAAACTCGCAATTCTGATTTATAACCAGCTGAACGGGAACTGTGATTTTTTTTTAGGATTCAAAAAGTTAAAAAGAACAGCATTTCTTTGAAATAGAAATCTTTTGTAACATTATAAATGTCTTTACTTTCAGTTTTGAACCATTTAATGCATCCTTGTTGAATAAAAGTATTCATTTTTTCAAAACCCAGAAAATCTTTTTGACCCTAAAGTTTTGTTTTCTTACTGGTCCAAATGGAAAGACCCTAAAGTCTCTATGATATTCTAGTCTCTAGATATGGCAGATTTGGCCTCCGTCGTGTTACAAAACACTTTCTCTGAGGTCACAGCTGCCCACAAACACCTGCATTTGACCTGCTGACCACTATCTACAGATGACCTTTGCTCCAGCCTGACCTTTGACCTTCAGGGCTCACACTGACCAGAGGGAAAGTGATATTTGTGCAGCGAGTGTGACTGATGTTAGGTTTTCAGCAGCACAGGTTTAGTTGCATTATTTAGTATTAGTAGTAAATGAAAGTGGACAGTGTTTTGTAGGTCTTCATCAACACCAGCCAGACAAGTTTCTTTTTGACACCTATTATACTGGATATACCTTAGCATCATTATGTAGTATTATCAAAATGGCCCTTATAACAATTATAAAATAAACTTTTGAACCAAAAACAATCAATATTGTGGGAAACAATCAGACTTTCCAGAAAGCTTATATTAAATTAGACAGGTTGAGAAAAATGTAATTTATTTTACTTAACTGTATTTGATTTGGTTTGCAGTGGGATGTAAATAGCAGAATGCGAATGACTTTCATTTCATTTCATTTCATTTAAATTTTTTTTTAGGTCTGTCAAAATAACATTATTATTAAATTATTTATTAATATATTTATATTATTAAATTATTTTTATATATTTATTTTAAATATAATTAAATATATTTAATATGATATCAAATGTGAATGACTTTCATAAAATAAAATAAAAAATAAAATAAGTAAAGTTTTAGGTCTGTTAAAAGAATCTTTTTATGGCCTAAACAATATAAAGCTAAATATATTTCATATTAAGTAACATATTAATATTATATGCATTTTATATTATTTACCAGCTTACCACTTTCAGTTCTTTTTAAGGGGAAAAAACACTAAATAATTTAACTGTGTATAGTTTCTAAATTCATGTAAAAGAAAAAAAGTCCAAATATTCCAAATATCACTTTTTAAGTTTTGTGCATTGAAGTAAAAGTTTTGTGCATTGAAGTTTCTATTATTTTAGTTAAGAAAAGCTGTTATGTGATATTAATTGTTTATGATATTAATGTGATATTTCTGCTATTATATATTTTTAACTTTACATTATTAGGGCAGTAAATGTTTTTATTTGACAGACCTAATGATTTTATTTTATTTCATTTTATTTTTTTAATGTTTTATTTATTGCATTATATTTTGTATTATTACATTTATATTGTTTTATTTTATTAATTACTGTATTTTATTTTATAGCATTACTTTTAAATTGGTTTTACAATTTATTTTTATTTATACATTTAATTTAACTATATTGTCATATTACATTTACTTTCTTATTCATTTAATGTAATTACAGTATTTTATTTTATTCCATTTACTTTTTATTTTATTTATTTTATTACATTTAATATTGTTATATTACATTAACTTTTCATTAATTAAATTTAATTATGTTTATTACATTATTTCATTTGATTCCATTTACTTTTTTGTTTTATTTATGTATTTATTTATTTAAATGATATGAATTGTTTATGACGTTAATGTGATATTTCTATTATATTTAATATATTTAACTATACATTGTTAGGGCAGTAAAAAAATTCTTTTGACAGACCTAATATTTTTATTTTATTTATTGTATTATATTTTGTTTTATTACATTACATTTACATTGTTTTATTTTAATAATTATTTTATTGTATTTGATTATATAGCATAATTACACTGGCTTATTTGTTTTTTTTTTATTTACATTTAATTTAATTACATTATTTAATTGAATTTATTTTTATTTATTAATTTAATTATATTGTTTTATTACATTTATATGAATAAAAAAAATAGGTCTTTTATATATTTATTTTAAATACAATTAAATATATTTAATATAAAATATAATTAATATAAAATGTGAATGACTTTCTTAAAATAAAATAAAATAAAATTTTAGGTCTGTTAAAAAAATCTTTAAGAAAAGATTAAATTTCTTTCTTCATTTAATTTAATTACATTTAATTATGTTGTTCTATTACATTAACTTTTCATTAATTACATTTATTACATTTTTTTTATCATTTATCATTTATTATTATTTATTTCATTTTATTACATTTACTTTTTTATTTTATTTATTTATTTAAATGATATAAATTGTTTATGACATTAATGTGATATTTCTATTATATATAATATATTTTAAAAAATATTTCTTTTGACAGTCATATTTTTATTTTATTTATTATATTGAATTTTGTTTTATTAAATTTATATTGTTTTGTTTTATTGCATTATTTTATTGAATTTATTTTTATTTATTTTACTTTTCATTAATATAATTTAATTACATTATTTGTATTTTATTACATTTACGTTTTTATTTTATTATTACATCACTTTACATTGTTTTATTACGCTCTACTTAGACCTTTAAACATGTATTCCTAATTGCTGATTCAGGATGACACACACATTCATATCTGACCATGAGAAAATGTGCAGCATTTATTTCTGATTATTGATTATTGATTAGCTTTAACTTCATTTCATTTTTAGGCCCTGAAGCCAGACATATAAACACACACACACACACACACACACACACACACACACACACAAAGAGTGACGGGCAGCTGGCCGGACACCCTGCAGGGCCTTTGCGAAGTGTGTGTCCGTGTGTGTTAGCGAGCGAGCAGAGACACGGGCAGCTGCCGCCACTCAGCTCTTTTGTCATGGAGACCACTTCCCAGCATGCACCACACAGCCGCCCCATTGTATTGTGGGAGCAGAAGATTTCACGCTCGGGCCCGTCCGAGTCCAGCTGCATCGGGGCAGAGGAGCGCTTGAGTCTACGTGAGAGTGTGTGCATGTGTACATGAGAGTTTGCGTGTATTGTCATTATTAGCGTGTTGTGTCTGCGCCGGCAGCCAAAGAGCCATGCATGGACAAACATTAGTGTAATGCCTCACGCTAACACACAGAGATAATAACGCTACTACCCCTAATTGAATCACGTCTTCAGACTCCAGCCTGCTGGGACACGAGCGCTTAGGAAAATGATCAGCGTCATCTGTCATTGACTGCCAACTCACTCAGACAGACCTAAAGATCTGATCCTCCGTCCCGCTGCGCGTCTCTGGGACCATTTAGCTGTGCTTTGAAAATAAAATGGCCCCAGAAGTGAGTTAAATCTGACAAAACCTC
>NC_133373.1:36644118-36646618 GCF_049309525.1 Garra rufa
AGTGGCCATTATAAGTTGAACTTTCAACTGAATTTAGTTAGTTAGTTAGTTAGTTAGTTAGTTAGTTAGTTAATTAGTAAATAGCTGGATACATTTCTGATTTTATTTTTATTTTGTAAGTACGTATATATAACAAGCAGGATAGACTGAATTTGAATTTCATTAGAAATGTTCATTTATTTGTCTGTGTTAACTAAGTAGCCATAAATAATAATCTTAGTTAAAAAAAAATCTAATAGTTTAAGGTGCACTAAGACATTTTTTTTTTAGACAACATGAAGTTGAAAAGGCAACTTTAATATTTTGGTGGCACTAGAGAGTTTGTGGTAGAGACCCTACATTTTACTATGGTATTAGTTGACACTGTCCTCTAGAAGTCTGCAAAATGTAAAAAAAACCTCAACACCTATTTATCTAATGCAATATTAGATGTTTCTAAGTGTGCCTTAGTTACATTTTAAGAAAAGTAAGTGAGCACGGCAGCTACCCTTTTATATTGTTAGTTTAGTGGGACAGTGGCTGTGCGTGTGTGTTTGATCGTAATATAATAATCACAATCATCCTCTACTAAACATCCTCCTCAGCAATGAGAAAATTCACATATGTCGTCCTTCTCTCACTTCCTGTCTTCTCTCTCACTCACACAATCACATGTATTTCCAGATGGAGACAGACAGGCTGACTGTTTTAATAAAAGATCATAGAGACTTTAGTGGCTTTTCCTACAATATTTGCTGCATCAAAGCAATAAAGCATGAGTCTTTTGCTGCAAACGGATCGAGAGTTTCAGCCGCACACACACACAGAGCTGATATTAGGCTTTAATCAAAGCCACGCTCTGTATGTTTATTCTGTGTTGGGTTCAGGCCTGCCAGTGAGGAGTCGGGATGTCTAGATTCTCTCTTTATTGCAATCTTGTTCTTTTTATCTGCTTTATTTTTTATTTCTTTCACTTTGCAGCCCTACTTTCGCTGCATAAACCTTTGTGAATGTGCATGTGAATGTTGGATTTGTCTACACTGTGGAATAGTAAAACCTAAAATGTGCTGGGCTGCTATTGTGGTATCCTTTTTCAGGTAGACCTGCCCCCTGAATGTCACGTAATGTCAGACAAACTATGATTGGCTGCTGTACATGTCAGTCTGTCTCTGTGTGTAAATGGGTGTTTTTTTGTTCAGAATAAGCTGTAATAAAGATCAGACCTTGTACTGTGAGTCAAACAGGAGAATATGAACAAAACTGTCCCATACTGTACATGAACTAACTCTTTCTATTAAAATTATTCAATAGCAAATTCAACTTATCCCACTTATTATATACAGCTACTAACTAAATGGATAACTAAAATATTTCTAGACATTATTCAATTGAAGATTCAATGTATCTCACTTAATATACATGGTTACTAACTATACTAACCAACTAACTAAATATTTATTTTGAAATTATTCTATAAAAAATCACTTTATTCCATTTACTATATGTTTCTATTTAGCTTATTCAATAGCAAATTCAACTTATTCTGCTTTTTACATATGAACACTAACTCTTTCTATTAAAATTATTCAATAGAAATTCAATGTATCCCACTTAATATATAACTAACTAACTGACTAACTGTTTCTATTTAACTTATTCAATAGCAAATTCAACTTATTCAGCTTATTACATAACTAACTAACAAGTGTTTCTATTGAACTTATTCAATAGAAATTCAACGTATCCCACTTAATATATAAGGTTACTAACTATACTAACTAATTAACTAACTAAATATTTATTTTGAAATTATTCAATAGAAAATTCAACTTATTATATATGGCAACTAACTAACTGACTAAATGTTTCTATTTAACTTATTCAATAGCAAATTCAACTTATTCTACTTATTACATATGACCACTAACTAACTAACAAGTGTTTCTATTCAAATTATTCAGGTTACTAGCTATACTAACTAAATATTTGTTTTTAAATGAATTAATAGAAAATTCAACTCATTCCACTTATTATATATAGCAATTAACTAACTGACTAAATGTTTCTAACTTATTCAATAACAAATTTAACTTTATTCTGCTTATTACTTATGACCACTAACTAACTAACTAGACTAACAAGTGTTTCTATTGAAATTATTTAATAGAAAATTCAATGTATCCCACTTTTTATAGGTCACTCACTATACTAACTATAACTACCTACCTACCTAATTATTTCTTTTGAAATTATTCAATAGAAAATTTTACTTATTCCACTTATTATATATATCAACTAACTGACTAAATATTTCTATCTAATCTTATTCAATAGCAAATTCAACTTATTATGTTTATTACATATGACCACTAACTAAATAACTAACTAACAAGTTTTTCTATTGAAATTATTCAATAGAAAATTCAGTTTATTCCACTTATTAACATGGCAACTGACTAAATGTTTCTATTAAACTTATTCAATAGAAAATGTAACTTATTCTGCTTATTACATATGACCA
>NC_133373.1:36649118-36652242 GCF_049309525.1 Garra rufa
ATCCTTTAGAAGTTGACCAAATTTCACAACTTTTTACCATATGTGAGCTGAAATGACAAACATGTTTAGGGTGTAGCTCCGCTACATTTTAACCTAAATTCAAAGAAAGGTTAATGGGAATGTCAAATACTCAATGTATTGTGTGTTTGGTGGGACAGTGACTAGATGGTTGATTGACAGGTGAGTAGGCGGTCCTTCACTGTTCTGCATTAACTCATTAGTGTTTACAATACAATTAAGACGTGATCCGATTGTTTCTAACTACCCAAGAATGTGATTTGATCCAAATACAAAACATTTTGGATCATGTTTACACCTGTTTTTGCACCAATCACACATGAGAGAAGGTGGATAAGCAGAGCGGAATAAGAGTGTCGCTTATTTCTCAAAAACTGTACTTTTCTCCACACCTGTACTTTCTTCACGTACTTGTGTGTGTGAACGCGTGTACGTGTGTGTAATTGGGTAGCTGGCCTGTGGCCGTGTTTAGTGTTAATGACTATCATCATAAATGAAGTTTCATTAAGTCATTAAAGGCACATTTCCATCCACTCATCAGTGCTAACCGCTAACCGCTAACCTGTGGGGTGTGACAGAGTCGTCGGAAATGTTCCCGGGGGACGGTGGAGGAGGGGGGCGTCTCTTCCTCTCTCCGCTGCGGTGTGTCCCGGTCATCCCTCGTTACACCAACTAGTTTGAACAATCGCTCTTACTGTTATCTAACACTGGGGAGTCATGGGAGTTGGGGAGAGTTAGCGTAGCATTAGCGCAGCGCCTCATTGCCAGGCTAATATTCTCGCCTAAGCCCTTGGATGCTAGCGCTAGGAGGGAGGACAAAACGCTATTTAATGTGCCTGGCTGTTCATTATGGTTATTTTCAGTCAAACGGACTGTTAAATGATCACTTTCCTTAATCGCCTCAGTTATGACTGTCAGAAGCGTCATGCCCGTTCACGTGCCCCCCAAGATTTCCAAGCCGAGTGGATTATGAATGTAACTTCCAAAACAAAAAATTATTTCTATATTCGATCATTAAGTTTTGCACAGTTATTCACAGAAAAAAAGTATCTGGCAAAAACTGAAATCAGCTATTCATATGACTCAGTTCTGGCAGTCCAAGTTTATTAAATATACATATATTTATATAATTATAAAATAAATAAATAATAGCAATGGTAATAAAATATACAATAAGTAATATAAAGGTTTTATATATATAAAGTATTAAGTATATAGAAAATATAAATATCTAAAAAAAGTTTACATTTATATATATTATTAATTTGAAAATATTGTGTGTGTGTGTATATATAGACACACACACACACACACACACACACACACACACATAAAAAATATATATATATATATAATATATATGTATATAAAATTGTACAAAATATAAATATCTAAAAAAAAGTACATATATATAGTTTATTTATTTGAAAATTATATATAAATATATATATAAAATGCTATTATATATACTGTCTCTCTCTCTCTCTCTATATATATATATATATATAATAATTTTTTTATTATATATTTGGTACTATGTAATAAAATATTACTTTTTTACATTTGTATATTATATACATTATTCATTTGAAATTATTGTATATATATATATATATATATATTAATATAATAATATAAGTATATAATATACAAAATATAAATATATAAAAATATTATTTTTTACATTTTATATATAATTTATAAATAATAAAAATATAATTATTAAATATATATATATATATATATAATTTTATTTGTGTGTGTGTGTGTGTGTATATATATATATATATATATATATATAAAAATAAAAATATTACTTTTTAAATTTTTATTTAATTTATTTATTTGAAAATTACATAAAATGTATGTTATATATAATATGTATTACATGTTATAAATTACATTATATATATTTTTTATATATATAAAATTAAAATGACATATATTTAATTTTAGGTTAGTTTGACTATTTATTATTTGACTGTCAGTTTTCAATGCTATTAAAAAAATTAAGAAACACTAAAACTAAAAAAACTATAAACTAGTCCTATGGAACTAAGCCATGCAATTATAGTTAAAATGATTATCATTAAAAGACAAGTATAATTACATATATATTTGTATTTATATTTTTAAATTATATATTATTTATTTATTTGATAATTATATAAATTTATAGAAAAAATATTTTAAAAACTTGCTTAAATAAATAAATATACATGCATGTTTATTTTATATATAAGTACACGTGCTACTCTCAAAGCTTATGCTATTGTTTGTGCCAGATCTAGAGAGTTCTTTCAAAACTAATGTTAAAAAAACATCCCAGTTTGAGCGTTTGATGCTAACTGATCAACCATAGGACACTCAGAGCCCTAAGGGAGGTTGAACACTGCGGGCGTTTGCCAGACAACTGCATAAAGCGACTGGAATATAATCATTTCAATAGTGATCAATGGGGCAGCGCACACGGCAGGCGATCCACGAGCAACAATTGCAGTCGCTGTGCTAAACATCACTTGTGTACTATTTCTGTGCGCTGATGGAAATGATGTCACGGCCTCTGATGTTGATGAATGTCCATCATTAAAGCGGCGCACTTAACGGGTCACATTTAGCGTTTAACTCATCTTATCGACTCCACTCTGCTTTGTGAAATGATTTGATATTGTTCTAGAGCAGAAATTAAAATTAAGCAGGATGAGAAATGACTGACCAGCTCAAATGAAAAACTAAAAATAATCAGTTTGAAAACATCTGCATGTTCTACAATATTCTCCTGTACTTATGTTGCTTTAGGGCACTTTTTATTAATATATAATATGAATTGGTGTCACATATTTTTTTGCAAGTATTAAAATGACAAATTTCATGTTTTTGGTTATTTTTGGTTATGAAAGTGATTAGATATGTAAAATAATTGTTCCATATTCATGAAAATATTTTATGAATATTCCATATTCATGAAGAACAGCTAGTTTTAAATGCACAAAGAATAAGTAAAATAGGTTTGGATGAACTATATATATAGTTTATCCAAATCTATTTTACATATTTATTTTTTGTGCTCATACATATATAAATATATATATATATATATATATAT
>NC_133373.1:36660242-36727397 GCF_049309525.1 Garra rufa
CTTGACAACGCCTCAGTGTTGCCAAATTTAGCGGGTTTCCGCCCAACTACACGCATTTGATTTGCAGATTAACTGTTAAGTTTAACCATCATAGAGTAAAAGTTTATAATTAGTACATGTTTTTACGTTGCCGCACACACCTGACGCGAGCACGCGCAGAGAGAGAGAGAGAGAGGAGAGAGAGGCGCGCGGCGCGATTCACACAGATTGATTCCTCTTTAACTGCTATTTGAACGGAAACGTACATACCAAGTCATGTCTTAATACCCGTTTTGGTATTCTGTTTAACAGTCGTTTATGTCTTCAGTGAACCGAAACAGCTGAGAAAGAGATGCGTGCATTTGGCCTTAAAGAGACAGCGTCCTATAAATACCTGCAGTGAGAAACACTAGTTATTTTACAATTAATTATTAAATTTCCCCTCCTGAATACTAGTGTTATTGATTTTATTACTAACTTTATGTTGTATTCATTTACACTTGTCATTTGTGTAATTGTTCTTGTTTTGTTACTGAACTTTAGTTCAGATAGTAGTTTTTGCTGTGGATGAGAAGTAGCCTACCTAAAGTAAGCATTCAGTAATTAGGAAAAAACAAACTTTTTTTTTTTTTTTCTGATCCGAAAAATGATCCGATCCATGACTCAAAATCCGTGTTTGTTACACTGTTACATTGGCTTCAAAGTGTGTGAGAGCCTTGACTTTGTCATGGAATAGAAAATAATTTCTTCTTCTGGAATAGTGTTTTCTGTTGAATATTCCCAAGAATAATCAGTTAAATAAAATAATAATTTAAAATATCTTCATAGTTTTGTGCTAGACTTTTGCGGGACTTTCAATTTGGTCTTAAATTTTGTTTGAAAATGGTATTAAAAAGTCTTAAAATGTCTTAAATTTAACTTGGTCAAACCTGTAGACACCCTGACCAGTCCAAAGTTTTTGAACAGTAAGATTTTTAATGTTTTTTAAAAGTCTCTTCTGCTCACCAAGGCTGCATTTATTTGATCTAAAATACAGCAAAAGCAGTAATATTGTAAAGTATTTTTACTATTAAAAATAACTGCTTTATTCCTGTGATTCAAAGCTGAATTTTCAGCATCATTACTCCAGTCTTCAGTGTCACATTATCCTTCAGAAATCATTTTAATATGCTGATTTGTTTATTATTATTATTATTATTATTATTATTATCATCAATATTTAAAACATTTTAAAACAGTAAAACATTTTTTCAGGATTCTTTGATGAATAGAAATATCCAAAGATCATCTGAAATAAAAAGTTTTTGTAACATTATAAACTATACCATTCAAAAGCTTGGAATCAGTATCATTTTTATTTATTTATTTATTTATTGTGGAAAGAAATCATACTAATTAATACTTTTATTTAGCAAGGATGCTTTAAATTAATCAAAAGTGATGATAAAGACATTTATAATGTTACAGAAGATTTCTGCTGTTCTTCTGAACTTTCTATTCATCAACGAAACCTAAAAAAAGTATATTGTCTAGCTGTTTTCAAGATAACAATCATAATAATAAATGTTTTTAGAAGCAATTTAGAATATTGGAATGATTTCTGAAGGATCATGTGACTCGAGTAATGATGCTAAAAATTCAGCTTTGAAATCATAGGAATAAATTACATTTTAAATATATTATATATATTTATATATGTATATATAAAGCAGATATTTTAAATAGTGCAAATATTTCGAAATTGTACTGTCTTTGCTGTACTTTGGATCAAATAAATGCAGGCTTGGTGAACAGAAGAGGCTTCTTTAAAAAACATAAAAAATCTTACTGTTCAAAAATGTACATACAGCATATATTGCGAGTTAAAGTGATATACAAAATAATAACTTTTTTGTTGTTTAAAATAAATTAAAAATAGAAACACACTACTGTTCAAAATTTTGGGGTAAGTGAGATTTTTTTCTTTTTCTTTTTTAGGAAATTAATCTTTTTATTCACAAAGGATGCATTAACTTGATCAAAAGTGGCAGTAAAGATATTTATAATGTTAACAAATATTTACCTTTCAAATATATGTTTATTAAGATATTCATATAAAATATGAAGCAGCACAACTTTTTTTACATTGACAATGTTTCTAGAACAGCAAATCAGTACATTAGAATGATTTCTGAAGGATCATGTGACACTGAAGACTGGAGTAATGATGCTGAAAATTCAGCTTTGCATCAAAGGAATAAATTATATTTAAAAATATATTTAAATAGAAAACAGTTATAAATTTAAAAAAAGTTTACTGCATTTTTAATCCAATAAATATAGCCTTGGTGAGCATAAGAGACTTCTTTTAAAATATTTTGAATGAAAGTGCATATTAATTTTAGGTCTCTATTGTATTTGCACTATTGATTTTCTTTCACACAAATTCACATTAACAGCACAAATGTGCAGTTTTTGTCATTGCAACAAAGCACAATTAAATTCCATCTAAAATCATTAACTCATACCCATAGCAAACGAAGTAATCCCTACTAAGTGACAGGTTATTTTTGGCTAAATGCAATCCTGTCAACCATTCTGTCATCTTTTATGTTTGATTTTTATTTTATTTTTTTCCAGAAAATAGCATCTTGGATTTTAAACTCTAATTAATTAGCTTATGTCATAGACCAATTTCTTCATGAAAGATACCAGAGTTTCCCCATGTTTTCTTCTGAAATAACGACTTCAGTCGAGAACTTTTATGCAACATATTTAATGTTGATATAATAGGTTTAATATTAATCAAGTAAAACAGTTAAACATACTCAAAAGTCCTAAATTCACAGACAAAAAAGGCAAAATGCATATAAATGTGGTTACAATGAATGATATGCTCTTCAAATAATATCATAAGAGGCAATCAGTGCTTTAATGAAGTTAAAACTCATACATGACCGCCGCTCTGAATACATCTCGACAGCAGAACTGAGAACTAAAGTACGACACTGTTAAAAAATGAGGGTTAATATACCAAAGGACCCGCCGTCGCACCGCCGCGTCTCCCCCTCATATACAAGACATCACTGACTTCATGAGTCATAGTTTAAATACACACAGGGCATAAAACAAACCAGATATCACACATCTCTGAGAGACAAAGTTCAGCAGCCGCACGGCAGAGGTATGTGTCAAAATAAAATCAGACTCATCGGAACGTCATTCGATTGATTGTTAAGACTGCAGTGATTCATTAGGCGTTACAGACTGTTATGTTCATTAGTCCCGGGCTTTGGTCAGTTTCATACATTCAGTGCTAAAAGTGAGGCAAAATAAAACAAGCATTGCTTGATCAACAGCATTAAATCAGTAGTTATAACATCATATGGATATTTAATACTGCTGCCAAGTCCTTCTCTAGTACTGATGTTACAAATAAACACAACCGGAATGATATTATAGCAACTAATGCCCCACAATAATAACATAGTAAATAAAGGCACAAAACGCTAAACAATCTTTGCACTGAGCTGTCACGGAGAACATTTCGAGCGGGTTACGCCGGGCGAGTCTGTGTTAGAACCGTTACACATTCGTAAACTACTTGAGTTACTCTTTAAAAAAAAAAAAAAAAAAACTGAGAGAGAAACAAGCAGATGATTTCTATTTAACAACATAGAAATAAAATAACACGAGGTGTCCTATTTTCAGCAGAAGTGTTAGGAAACTCAAACTGACCCCAGACCAGCAGCTGGACCAGAGTGAGTTGAACAGGAGATGAAGAGAAGAGAAAATGAGGTAGACTTCTGTGTAAACATAAAGCAAATTATTACTTTTCTCAGACTAATAAAACAAACGAACGGAAATAGTGTGACTACGTGTAACCGAAGGAGGTAGTTCTAACGTACGAGAACGAGAGTCTTGAGTGAGTTTTGATGAGCAACAGTCGATAGGTTCGGTTAATGGTCAACGCTTCCCTACGGAATAACATCAAATACACTTATTTGGTTCGTTCCCTGAGAGAAGTTCATCCTGAGAAGAATTGTGGGTAGAAATGTACAAAAATACACTGTATAAATCTGCATGAGGTTTGGGATCTGAGTCTGTGCTATCGATGTCTGTTCATTTGGTCAGTTTTCTTTTCTCTCAGATTGTTTTTCTTCGTCTGTGCACTTGATTAAATAGGATGCGCGCACACATTCACACACACACATTCGCGCCTAACGCCGTCACACGTCTTATGCCTTCAAACTCAGCCGGTCTTTGGTATAAAGGTCTATACCAAAGTACAAACAGCCCTCCGATGAAACCACGGCTAGTTTGATTTGTCAAAAATCCAGCAGAGCCGACGGCCGGGAACAGTCATGTAAGCTCGCTTTCAATCTTTTACACATTCAGTATGGTCAGAGAGGCGTCGTCTTGTCTTTAGAGACCTCAAATGGAGGATGAGCGCCGGTTCAAGTCATAATGTGAGGCTGAAATCTCTGCCTGAGCGCACACACACATACATATACACACACACGTCTGCTCGTGGTATGGACATACAGAAACTTAAGACTGTTCAAAGCTTTAAATCGACAGAAGACGTTCATTTTTGATTGGTTCCCTGACGAATCTCATACACATGCCATATTTTACCTTAGAAAGTCAAAATAAAAAACAGGGTTCGTGCAGATACTGTATAATGAAATACCAGAACTTGCACTACTTTTTTGATTTTCAAGGACTTCAATCAGAGATCTCACTTCTTTCAAATTCGAAATATACTAATATAACAAAATGCCTCCGAAAATGTTCCGAAATCTTGACCTGAAACAAATGCGATACATTTGCGATACGGGCTCCAAAGTCCCAAACTGAATCAAATGATTTTTTTGAAGTTCTTATCTGAAGCAAAAGGTTTGCAAATGTGCTACGAAGTCCCGATATGAATCAAATGATTTGTGAACCCGCACTGAAGTCCCGATCTGAATCAAATGATCCGCAATCTGCACTCCGAAGTCCCGATCTGAATCAAATGATTCGCAATCTGCACTCCGAAGTCCCGATCTGAATCAAATGATTTGTGAACCCGCACTGAAGTCCCGATCTGAATCAAATGATTCGCAATCTGCACTCCGATGTCCCGATCTGAATCAAATGATTCGCAATCTGCACTCCGAAGTCCCGATCTGAATCAAATGATTCGCAATCTGCACTCCGAAGTCCCGATCTGAATCAAATGATTCGCAATCTGCACTCCGAAGTCCCGATCTGAATCAAATGATTTGTGAACCCGCACTGAAGTCCCGATCTGAATCAAATGATTCGCAATCTGCACTCCGATGTCCCGATCTGAATCAAATGATTCGCAATCTGCACTCCGAAGTCCCGATCTGAATCAAATGATTCGCAATCTGCACTCCGAAGTCCCGATCTGAATCAAATGATTTGTGAACCCGCACTGAAGTCCCGATCTGAATCAAATGATTCGCAATCTGCACTCCGAAGTCCCGATCTGAATCAAATGATTTGTGAACCCGCACTGAAGTCCCGATCTGAATCATATGATTCGCAATCTGCACTCCGAAGTCCCGATCTGAATCAAATGATTCGCAATC
Source organism: Garra rufa (assembly GCF_049309525.1). NCBI lineage: Eukaryota > Metazoa > Chordata > Actinopteri > Cypriniformes > Cyprinidae > Garra > Garra rufa. Next base: position 36,665,801 of record NC_133373.1, read on the forward strand.
TGCACTCCGAAGTCCCGATCTGAATCATATGATTCGCAATCTGCACTCCTAAGTCCCGATCTGAATCAAATGATTCGCAATCTGCACTCCGAAGTCCCGATCTGAATCAAATGATTCGCAATCTGCACTCCGAAGTCCCGATCTGAATCATATGATTCGCAATCTGCACTCCTAAGTCCCGATCTGAATCAAATGATTCGCAATCTGCACTCCGAAGTCCCGATCTGAATCAAATGATTCGCAATCTGCACTCCGAAGTCCCGATCTGAATCATATGATTCGCAATCTGCACTCCTAAGTCCCGATCTGAATCAAATGATTCGCAATCTGCACTCCGAAGTCCCGATCTGAATCAAATGATTCGCAATCTGCACTCCGAAGTCCCGATCTGAATCAAATGATTCGCAATCTGCACTCCGAAGTCCCGATCTGAATCATATGATTCGCAATCTGCACTCCTAAGTCCCGATCTGAATCAAATGATTCGCAATCTGCACTCCGAAGTCCCGATCTGAATCAAATGATTCGCAATCTGCACTCCGAAGTCCCGATCTGAATCAAATGATCCGCAATCTGCACTCCGAAGTCCCGATCTGAATCAAATGATTCGCAATCTGCACTCCGAAGTCCCGATCTGAATCAAATGATTCGCAATCTGCACTCCGAAGTCCCGATCTGAATCATATGATTCGCAATCTGCACTCCTAAGTCCCGATCTGAATCAAATGATTCGCAATCTGCACTCCTAAGTCCCGATCTGAATCAGATGATTCGCAATCTGCACTCCGAAGTCCCGATCTGAATCAAATGATTCGCAATCTGCACTCCGAAGTCCCGATCTGAATCAAATGATTCGCAATCTGCACTCCTAAGTCCCGTTCTGAATCAAATGATTCGCAATCTGCACTCCGAAGTCCCGATCTGAATCAAATGATTCGCAATCTGCACTCCGAAGTCCCGATCTGAATCAAATGATTCACAATCTGCACTCCAAAGTCCCAATCTGAATCAAATGATTCACAATCTGCACTCCAGAGTTCCGATCTGAAGCAAAAGGTTTGCGAATCCGCTCCGAAGTCCCGATCTGAATCAAATGATTCGCGAACCCGCACTGAAGTCCTGATCTGAATCAAATGATTCACAATCTGCACTCCAAAGTCCCAATCTGAATCAAATGATTCACAATCTGCACTCCGAAGTCCCGATCTGAATCAAATGATTCACAAAAGGTTTGCGAATCCGCTCCGAAGTCCCGCTCTGAATCAAATGATTTGCAAACCTGCACCGAAGTCCTGATCTGAATCAAATGATTTGTGAACCCGCACTGAAGTCCCAATCTGAATCAAATGACTCGCGAACCCGCACCGAAGTCCCGATCTGAATCAAATAATTCATGATCCGTGCTCCGAAGTTCCATTTCTAATGCAAAATATTCGCAAACCCGCTGCAAAGTTCCGATCTGAATCAAATAATTTGCAAACCCGCACCAAAGTCCTGATCTGGATAATGATTCAACAGGAACACGAATCATTCAATTTGTGAAATGATTCACGAACCCGCTCCAAAGTCCTGACCTAAATCAAATGATTTGTGATTCGATTGGACCGTTTCAAAATATTCTCGATCTCCAAAGTCCAGAACTAAATAATGATTTGCAAACAACTATTTTAGATCAGGACTCGGAGAGTGGATTACAAACCCGTTCCGAATTCCTGATCTAAATCATTCTTAAATCATTACAAGCAATGTCAAAATTCTAAAATGAATGGCTTTTCTTTTTTTTTCGCTAGTGAAATATTGCTATTTTCAGTTTTCAGGCCTTAAATTTCAAAAAGTCAAATTCAAATAATTCAAGCACTTTAAACACCTTGTACGAACCCTGAAGAAATAGGATTTTATATATTGTAACAATATAGTCATGAAAAATAGGCATATTTTCACTTCAAATGGTCACCACCAAAAAATCTCATGTATTCACATTACTGTAATTCAATGTATTTTTTAATTACTGAAAAAGCAATGTATTACTCAAATCAGCACTACCATGAAGTATAAACACTTTAGAAATGTTATATTAAGTTTTATTTCAAATACTCACATTACAGTAATGAGAATAGAAGTGCTTAATTACAAAGAAAACAATGTTTTAAAATGGTCAAATATGCCTTTTTTCATTTCTCATTTAAAAATTTTGCTGGATTCTGAGGTAAAATATGACTCTGACATGTTTCATGAGATTCGTCCTCTCATTTCATCCAGATCAAGACAAAACGAGAGACGTCAAGGAGATGAAGCGCTGCCGTAACACTCTTTAAACCTTTTTGTGTTACTGGAAATCTTTTCTTAGATTTATAAAGCTCATCAGTACTTAAGGTCGACAGAATGAAAAGGGTCTGAAATTATTGCTGCCAGTCACTTCACTGGAGCTTTCAACGGCGTTAAGACGTTAAACAGCAAAACCTCCACAGCGTGGCATTCTGGGTAAACAATGCTTACTTTGTTCAAGTGCACTTTTGTTCAGTTTTTCACTGTTCAACAGATGATTGTAGCAGATTTGCTCTTAGCTTTCACATCTCCGCCAGCAGCTTTAAACAATCAGATCTATCTAAGGCTTCAGTTGATCTACATTCATTAGCTGAATGGAAAAAATAAAGGCAAAGTGATTTTTTTTTACTGGACCCTGTGACATAAAAATTTTGTATGGACTGCTTAAGGGTGCAACACCTTGTTTAGGAGTACATGAGCATGGCCTCAAAATGAATGGATATTGAACCATAAAACTCTGATCGTGAGTTCATAAAGGCAAGAATAGGCATTTAAAACAAACAAAAAATAAGCCAAACTGGATTTTAGTAAAGGTCTACAACGCCCAACAGCTGTCATTGACAGACAAAATATTAATCAATGAAAACAATGCTGCAGATGATAAACAGTTCTGGATCAAATCTACCTGTCAATCGATTAGACTTAAATGTTGCTGTAGAGTTGTTGGTGTAATGCTGTGTGTACATTATGTCGGAATTACCGTGATGACGAAATGACAAGAGAAAGAAATTCCACATCCGAACACGTAGCTCTTAAGAGTCTTTGTACTCAAAAAAATTTCTTTAGACTTACACAAGCGCTGTCTATTGTTATTGCCGTCTCAAGTAGATTGTTGTTGTTCTGTCTCAGTGTTGCCACCTTGTGGACAAGCTAGTTAGTGCAAAACAAATGCTTCTGGTTTATTAGAGTGTTTTCACAATGCGTCATCAATCGGCCATATTGGCAGCACTGAATGTAAACAATGCCACTGAACCAAAAAAAACTTGTATATTTTGCTGATTATTGCTGCTGGAAATGGTCAATTATTGTCATGTCAAACCAGGATTTCCAGGGCAAGAATCTTGACAACATTCATGTTTGTTCTTATCATTTTGGGTCAGAGAGGTGAACAACGTATTCAATGAAACATTAACCATGTAATCCATGCTGTTGTTTACAACAGAGTATCTCCAATATGGCCGCGCATCTGGGTACCCTGACCAAACTGTGACGCAAGTTCAAACCCTCTGTAGGGAAATATGGAGAAGAATAACAATGTGCAGTACAAACCAGTTTGTTCATAATTAAAATAATATGGAAAGACACCAATTTGCAATATCAAGCAGTAAAATAAGCGGTTTTGTACAGCTAAAAATAGCTGGACGTGGATGAAACCGGTAGCTTGACCTATAAAATTTAGAAATTGCAGTGTTCGCACTTATGGGAAAAATAAGGTGGGTAGGACTTTAGTCAGGGTAGATGCCATATTGAATTTCATTACAGTGCTGGATAGACTACAGTATCTTCACTGGTATGTACTGTTATAAAGGTACCAGATCGCAAACTTTTTAAAACTGTTCTGTACTGAAAGTTATTTGTAAATATTTTGTCAGCTAAACAATTGCCATGTTCTTAAACTCAAATACAAATCCACTATTTCTATCCCCCACAGCATTTTCATTCCTAGCACAAATGACATATGGTGCTACCCTGAAAAGGTCTATCAGTTGTTTCAGAAGAAACTTAAACCGTTTCCTCTGGCTAAAATACGAGCCCATAATCCATAATAATGCTTCCTCTGGTGAAAAAGTCCATCCAGATTATGCTGAAATCCAGCGAATACTTGTTTTATATTGTTTTCGCTTGTAAACGCTGTGCATATTCCTCTTCTGATTGAGACCAGATGACTTTTTCAGTAAAGGAAGTGTTATTATGGATTATGGAACAACAAACTACTTTACAACAAAACAATAGACAGCTGTGTTGATGATCAATTGTCGCAATAACCGTCAAAAACACTACAATAATTCACTACTACACAGTCTCAAACATATCTGAGAACGAAGAAATCGCTTTCAAGGCTACTGTCATTTATAAATAGTATGACACACTTGAACAACTATTCTAAAGACAGAGTCTCATCATTATGAAAGCCTATTTCTGCCACAGAATAACAAAATAAAGGTACTTTGTGACTTCTTATCTCACAATTCAAACTTTTTTCTCTCATTTCTGAGAAAATCTCACAATTCTGACTTTTTTCTTTCATTTCTGAGAAAATCTCACAATTTTGACTTTTTTTTCATTTCTAAGAAAATCTCACAATTTTGACTTTTTTCTTTCATTTCTAAGAAAATCTCACAATTTTGACTTTTTTCTCTCATTTCTGAGAAAATCTCACAATTCTGACTTTTTTCTCTCATTTCTGAGAAAATCTCACAATTTTTGACTTTTTTTCCTCATTTCTGAGAAAATCCCACAATTTTGAATTTTTTCTCAGATTTCTGAGAAAATCTCACAATTCTGACTTTTTTCTCTCATTTCTAAGAAAATCCCACAATTCTGACTTTTTCCTCATTTCTGGAAAAAAGCCAGATTTGTGAGATAAAAAGTAACAAATACCTTTTATTTTTTATCCCACGGTGAAAATAAGCTTTATCATTACGGTAATTCCGACACAGCGTTGAAAGCAGCATCACGTCATCCACGAGCTATTTGCTTTCAATGAAGCTGCACGGGATGCATGAGGGAGGATAGAGATCAAATCGAAACGGCATCAAAAAGAATCAACTTCATCTACCTATGTGCTCTATATAAATTACAATTTAACATTTATAATATTTCACCATATATTAATGCCTTAAATTACCACTGCGAGCTGTGGAACAGTCTGTGATAAAGCGAAAGACAGCTTCACACTGCAGCTAAACAATGGCAGCACGTTTAAATCAGTTAGTCAGTCCTCTCCGGCTGAAGGTAATGTAGCTCTTAGTCTTAAATTATTACAGTCTAAAATCTCATCTATCAGCACCTGATCCGAGAGCCGCATGTAAAAACCACCCACACGTGCATTAAAACTGATTCAGATTTCCTCTGTATCCCATAATAATGTTATTGATAAAATATAGTGAGCGTAACTATATCCACCTCCAGCCATAATAAATCTGTCCCGGGACCCGCGGGCCCTGATTGCGAGCAATTCATGCTCAAGAACAAGAAGTTTCTTGGTCATTATGTCTGAATCTTCTTTAAAGTTCATGTGAAATCAAACTTGATCATATTATATTTAATTTTCTTAATGCATGTTCCTGATCTTAAAGGAATAGTTCAGCCAAAAATTAAACTTTGCTGAGAATATACTCACCCTCAGTCCATAAAAGAACAGATTTGGAGAAAGTTAGCATTGCACATCACTTGCTCAGCAATGGATACATTGCAGTGAATGGGTGCCGTCAGAATGAGAGTCCAAACAGCTGATCACAATAATTCACAAGTAATCCACACGACGCCAGTCCATTAATTAACTAATTGTGAGTGAAGAAGTGTTTGTAAGAAACAAATCCATCATTAAGACGTTTTTAACTTCAAACTGTTGCATAAAAACTTTCTCAAGTGAATAAATCCATCCAGATTATGTCAAAATCCGCTGAATGCTTGTTTTATAAATAGTTTTGAACAGTTTTTGCTTGTAAACATTGCTTGATCTGTGCATATTTCTCTCCTTATTCAGACAAGAAGCGACTTTTTCACTGAAGGAAGTGTTATTATAGATTATGGACTTAACTTTACTTAAAAACATCTTAATTATGGATTTGTTTCTTAAAAACATGCATCTTTTCACTTCACAAGATGTTAACTGATGGAATAGAGTGGATTATTTGTGAATTATTGTGATGTTTTTATCAGCTGTTTGGACTCTCATTCTGACGGCACCCATTCACATCCATTGGTGAGCGAGTGATGTAATGCTACATTTCTCCAAAATCAGATTAAAAATCGTCCTCGGATGGTTCACCCAAAATTTTAGATTTTGGTTGAACTATTCCTTCAAAGAGAATGTTTTATCTTTGCATGTTATCATCAAGATAACATAACAACTTGGTTTTTCTTCTGAAACGAGTTCACACACATCACATATTGACATCTGTTCTTCATGTTTGAGTTTTAAAAACACTGGTTTATGTTTTTCTAATTTGCCTTGTAATTTTAGTACTTCAAACACACTTGCTTATTTACGCGCACACACACACACACACACACACACACACACACACACACACACACACACACACACACACACACACACACGACAGTTGCAGAGTTTGTTGTGATTGCTCAGTGAGAACACGCATGACCCCCATCGGCTGATACCATAGCTGCACGGGAAGGGAGGGAGGGTCTCCTCGGTGACCCGGCCATGTGAGGTAGATGATTTCGGGTCCGGGCTTCATCTGGATGAGGAACCTTTCAGGTTGCTTTTTAGTCCCGGCTTTTCCTCCAGCGCTGGGAGTGACTCCCCCGTTGAGATGCTTCCTCCGGTGAGGACGACGGGCCCTCGCGGGGCGACGAGCCGGATCGGCTTCCCTCTTCCTGGGACTGAGCGGAGGTGGAGGGGCGTTGGGGGTCCTGAGACGTGGAGGGGGACAGCGCCCTCTTGTGGGGACACTGGGCCACCATGTGCGTGACACTCTGACAGTAGTGACACTTCTTTGGCTGGGGTGGAAGGCCACACTCTTTAGCGTGGTGGTCCAGACCTCCACAGTTATAACACCTACAGATGGAGACAAAATGCTTGGTTATATTGTATCATTATAGAAATGATACTCCTAAACTGTACAAATTAAATGGGAGATATAACACTGTTTTTTCATGCACCTGTTAAGTTTGAGATTTTGGGCTTTTTGCTTTTTCCTAAAGTGTTTTTTCAGACTAGTGGAAAAAAAAAAAAAAAAAAGACACTGTTAAGTGTTTCTTTTATAGCACTTTATCTATTTGTGTCAATAGATTTCAATTACAATCTATATTTTTAAAGGCCGTTTTCTCAAAAAGAGTTTTTTTCTCCTGCACAGAGCGATAAATCTCCACTTCAGTAGCACTTACACACAACAAACTTTATATTTTTATTCCTGCCTATATCCTGAAGGTTTTTATAGAGGGATTTGTTCATATATGATTCCCTTGATTTTATACATTTTATTCCCCAAAAAATATAAAAAATATACTGTTTCCTGTCTGTTCTGAAATGAGATACCAAAATTCCCTCTGTAAAAACTTTTTAATAAAAACCTTTATTTTACCTAACTTTTAACCATTTTGTATAATTGTTATGAAATTAATATGCAAAAAATAGTATTGTTTGTAAAAACAAGCGTTTTAATGCAAAACTTTTTTTTTAATAAAAACCTTTATTTTACCCAACTTTCAACTTTCAAGATAATTTTTCCTTTAGTGATTGAGACCAGAAATTATGCATAAAGAAAACCTATTTTAAAACCATTAAAATAACACTAACTAGATTCAGAATGCAAACAAATTAACAATATAATGTATTTTTAATAATAAAGTATGTATGCATCATGTTTGTACTTGTTGCAATACGCTTGTTGTTATGTCACTGATAATATAGAGGAAAAGGTGTTTAATTATGAAATTCATATGCAAAAAATAGTATTGTTTGTAAAAACAAGCTTTTTAAAGAAAAACTTGTATTCTATGTCAGGGGTTTTCAAACCTGTCCTGGGGCCTCCCCTGCCCTGCACATTTTGCTTGTCTCTCTCATCTAATACACCTGATTCAAATCATCAGCTCATTAGTAGAGACTGCAAGACCTGAATTGGGTGTGCCTAATAAGGGAGACATACAAAATGTGCAGGGCAGGGGAGGCTCCAGGACAGGTTTGAAATCCCCTGTTCTATGTTATTTTCTTTTTAAGATGACCTGGACATGTTTTCTTGAGATTTCCTCAAACCCAGTGTTGGTCACTAGAGGGCAGTACAGGATAAGACTTACTCCAATACCAAACATCCTTTATAGAAACGCTCAAAAATTGCCAGTATATTTGTTGTCATAGAAAATTGGCACTGCAGTATTTAATAATCATTGTTTTAATCATACAGGAGTCATAAATACACCCATCCCAGTAATTCCTACATCAAAATGTAATGATAAAGAACATGATTCATAGCCACAACCAATACAAATAAGATGCAAGAATACGGTTTCCAGCTCTTTTGTAAGACATGAGGAAACTGAGTCACTGTGATTATGAGAAATTCTCTAGTAGTTAACAGGAACCTTGTATGTTACCATGGAGCCATCGGTTGCCAAGGAAATTCCGGTGCATGGAAACGAGAGAGTAGGAAATGACATTACAGCTCTAAATATAGAGAATCAGATCTCTCAGTGCCACTAATGTGTGTGTGTGTGTTTGTGTGTGTGTGTGTGTGTGTGTGTGTGTGTGTGTGTGTGTGTGTGTGTGTGTGTGTAAGAGAGAGAGAGAGAGATACATGATTACACTGTTCTCCAGAATACTTGATTCTGATTGGTCGATCACAACATTGACATCATATACAGTGCTCTTTTAATATTCAATGAATATATTAATTTTGGAGAAAAATTAAGATTAAAAATTTTACTATATATAGAAAAATAGTTATATATAGTTAAATATAAAATATCTATTATAGGTGAAACAATTTTAATTAAAAAATAATAATAATAAATCATAAAACTGAATGGAAATGGAAACTGAATGTTTTGGCAAAAATAAATCTAATTTCAAAAAATGTATTTAAAAAAACATGGGACAACTTGCCCCAACCTGCATTTATGAAGGTTCTAATTATTTTAATAGGTTACAATGTATTTTAAGGTGATGTTTTTATAGTGTAATTAGACAAATGAGAACTAAGTAATGTTACTTAACTACATATCCTAGAGGGTTAGAGCTGATTGACTGTAATTATGCATGATTTACTGTTATTACTATAGTAAGTACATGTGTAACTGTCATCTTAAAATAAAATAGGGTTTCAAACAGGTGCTTGAAACCAAGTATTTGGTTAAATTGGGTTTGACTTTATATTTGTCAGTATGTGCACTGACTATTTTCAGCCTGTAGATGGCGGAGTGGATTAACTACAGCATCACAGCTGCATTTGCTAGATATTAGATTAACAAACTTGAGAAAATAAAGCATCTAAAAACATAATAAAGATATTCAAGAAAAATGTAATGTTGCAATCTTTAAAAAAAAAACATATGCACACTATTTTGGCCATTTCATAAAAATCCGTAAATCTCAACAGCATCATTTTCCTTATTACACCCAGACTCTAGATACAAAGAAAGAATCATTAAACTACATTATTCGATATAAAAACTATTAACATGAAAATATTTATGAACCTAATGATTGCATTTGAGATGGTTATTACATGAGGACGTCCAGCTACAAAGCATCAGTATTCATTCAAAATACATAAAATAATTTTGTATTTCAACTGAAAAATGTGTTTTCTGAGGGATTTTAGTTAAATTTACGCCAAAAAAAATGACAGCATAATTTTCCTTTTGACATTCAGACTCCAGACACAAAGAAAGAACCATTAAATTAAACAATTAGTTTTCTATTAACTAAATAATTGCATTTAAGATGATTATTATTAGATCTTGAACTTTCAGCTACAAATCATCAGCATTTACCAATAATACATGCAGTTAACTGCCATAAAATCAGTTGTTCAAAGGTTTTTAGGAAAATTTACACTGTAAACCTCAACAGCATTATTTTCCTTATGACTTCCAGACTTTAGATACAAAGAAAGAACTGTTAAAATAAATTATTTCATATCTAAAGATTTATTAAACTCATGTATTTAAGATGATTATTAGACGAGCTTAAACATTTAGCTACAAATCATCAGTATTCACTCAAAACATACAATAAATTGACATAAAATCAGTTTTCTAGTTCAATTTACACCATAAAATGACACCATAGTTTTCCTTATGACATTCAGACTCGACATACAAAGAAAATTAGTTGAAAGAAAGAATTATGAATCGAAAGAGTTCTATTAACTCTATTTAAGATGATTTTTACATGATCTCGAAGTTTCAGCTACGAATCATCAGCATTTACTAAAAAATATGCAATTACCTGCCATAAAATCAGTTGTCCAAAGGTTTTTAGTTCAATTTACACCATAAAATGACAGCATAATTTTCCTTATGACATTCAGATTCTACATAAAAGAAAGAACCATTAAATTAAACAATTAGTTAAAATAAAGAATTATGAATCTGGAGTTCTGTTAACTGTATTTAAGACATGATACATGATTTTGAACTTTCAGCTACAAATCATCAACATTTACTAAAAATGCATGCGATATTTCTGTACTTCGGACAGCTGATTTTATGCCAGTTTATCAGTTGAAGGTTTTTAGTAATATACAATTAGATACAATTAAAGAACCATTCAATTAACAAATAGTTGAAATAAAAAATTGTGAGTCGAAAGATTTCTATTAACTTAATAACTTCAGGATGATAATTACATGATCTTGAACTTCCAGCTACAAATCATCAGCATTTACTAAAATTGCATGCAACAAACTGGCATAAAGTAAATTTTAGTAAAATGTACACTGTGAATCTCAACGGAATCATTTTCCTTACAACATCCAGAATCTAGATACAGAACTGTTAAACTAAAAAATTAGTCAAAATACATAACTATTAATCTAAACTAAAGATTTACTAAACTCATGTATTTAAGATGATTATTACATATCTTAAACTTTCAGCTACAAATCATCAGCCTTCACTGAAAATACATGCAATATTTACACTGTAAATCTCATGACTTCCAGACTCTAGATACATTCAATTAACAATTAGTTAAAATAAAAAATTGTGAGTCAAAAGATTTCTATTAACTTGAATAACTGTATTCAAGACAATAATTACATGATCTTGAACTTCCAGCTACAAATTCATCAGCATTAACTAAAAATACATGCAACAAACTGGCAAAAAATCATCTGTCTGAAGGCTTACACCTTAAATTTTCATCTCAACAGGATTATTTTCCTTACAACATCCAGACTCTAGATACAAAGGAGGAACTGGTAAACTAAACAATTAGTCAATACTGAAAACACATGCAATATGTCTGTACTTCAATTCATAAACTGGCATAAAGTTAGCTGTCTGAAGGCTTTTTGATAATATTTACACTGTAAATCTAGAACTATTAAACTAAAGTATATCTAAACTAAAGATTTATTAAACTCGTGATTTTAAGATGATTATTACATGATCTTAAACATTTAGCTACAAATCATCAGTATTCCCTCAAAATACATACAATAATTTCAACTCATAAATTGACATGAAATATGTTTTCTGAGGGTTTTTCATTCAATTTACACCATGAAATGACAGCATAATTTTCATTAACATCCAGATTCTAGATACAATTAAAGAACTATTAAATTAGTTGAAATAAAAAATTATAAATCTAAAGAGTTACATGATCTTGAACTTCCAGCTACAAAACATCAGCATTTACTAAAAATACATGCAATAAACTAGCATAAAATCATCTGTCTGAAGGCTCACACCTTAAATTTAAACCTTAAATCTTAACAGGATTATTTTCCTTACAACATCCAGACTCTAGATACAAAGGAGGAACTGGTAAACTGAACAATTAGTCAATACTGAAAACACATGCAATATGTCTGTACTTCAATTCATAAACTGGCATAAAGTTAGCTGTCTGAAGGCTTTTTGATAATATTTACACTGTAAATCTCAAAAGTATAACTCCCAGACTCTAGATACGAAGAAAGAACTATTAAACTAAATTATATCTAAACTTAGATTTATTAAACTCATAATTTTAAGATGATTATTACATGATCTTAAACATTTAGCTACAAATCATCAGTATTCGCTCGAAATACAACAATAATTTCAACTGATAAATTGACATAAAATGTTTTCTGAGTTTTTTTTTCGTTCAATTCACACCATGAAATGACAGCATAATTTTCCTTAACATCCAGATTCTAGATACAATTAAAGAACTGCTCATTTAGTTGAATTTTTTTTTTATAAAATATAAATATAAAATATTTATGAACCTAATGATTGCATTTGAGATGGTTATTACATGAGGACGTCCAGCTACAAAGCATCAGTATTCATTCAAAATACATGAAATAATTTTGTATTTGAAAAATGTGTTTTCTGAGGGATTTTAGTTAAATTTACGCCAAAAAAAATGACAGCATCATTTTCCTTTTGACATTCAGACTCCAGATACAAAGAAAGAACCATTAAATTAAACAATTAGTTTTCTGTTAACTTAATAACTGAATTTAAGATGATAACTACATGATCTTGAACTTTCAGCTACAAATCATCAGCATTTACTAAAAATACATGCAATTAACTGCCATACAAAAAAAACTAAAGGCACTGTCTAAAGGCATTTTTGTAAAATGTACATTGTAAATCTCAACAGAATCATTTTCCTTTCAACATCCAGACTTTAGATACAAAGGAGAAACTGATAAACTAAACAATTAGTCGATTTACATAACCATTCATCTAAATTAAAGATTTACTACACTCAAGTATTTAAGATGATTATTACATATCTTAAACTTTCAGCTACAAACCATCAGCATTTACTAAAAATACATTCAATATTTCTGTACTTCAACTGATAAACGGAAATAAAATCAGCTGTCTGAAGGCTTTTTAGTAATATTTACGGTGTAAACCTCAAAAGTATAATTTCCTTATGACTTTCAGACTCTAGATACAAAGAAAGAACTGTTCAACGCAATTATTTTATATCTACAGATTTATTAAACTCGAGTATTTAACATGATTATAACATGATCTTAAACTTTCAGCGACAAATCATCAGTATTTACTAAAAATACAGGCAATATTAACCAACAAACTTACATCAAATCAGCTGTCCGAAGGTTTTTAGTTAAATTTACACTCACTGAGAGTGTAAAAGTGAACTAAATCATTTTATATCTAAACTAAAGATTTCTTACTCATGTAATGATTATTACATTTTCTGAAACTTAAGCTACAAATCATAAGTTTTTACTAAAAATACAGCCAATAATAACTGATAAACTGACATAAAATCAGCTGTCTGAAGGCTTTTTAGAAATATTTACACCGTAAACCTCAAAAGTTTAATTTTTCTTATGACTCCCAGACTTTAGATACAAACAAAGAACCATTAAATGCAATTATTTTATATCTAAAGATTTATTAAAATCGTGTATTTAACATGATTTTTACATGATCTTAAACTTTTAGCTACAAATCATCAGTATTCACTCCAAATACAGCCAATAATAACTGATAAACTGACATAAAATCAGCTGTCTGGAGGCTTTTTAGTACTATTTAGGCTGTAAATCTCAAAAGTATAATTTTCCTTACGTCTCCCAGACTTTAGATACAAAGAAAGAACCATTAAACGCAATTATTTTATATCTACAGATTTATTAAGCTCATGTATTTAACATGATTTTTACATAATCTTAAACTTTTAGCTGCAAATCATCAGTATTCACTACAAATACAGGCAATAACTGATAAACTGACATAAAATCAACTGTCCGAAAGCTTTTTAGAAATATTTACACCGTAAACCTCAAAAGTTTAATTTTTCTTACGACTCCCAGACTTTAGATACAAACAAAGAACCATTAAATGCAATTATTTTATATCTAAAGATTTATTAAAATCATGTATTTAACATGATTTTTACATGATCTTAAACTTTTAGCTACAAATCATCAGTATTCACTAAAAATGCAGCCAATAATAACCAACAAACTGACATAAAATCAGCTTTCTGAATACTTTTTAGTAATATTTAGACTGTAAATCTCAAAAGTTAAATTTTTCTTACGACTCCCAGACTTTAGATACAAAGAAAGAACCATTAAACGCAATTATTTTATATCTACAGATTTATTAAGCTCATGTATTTAACATGATTTTTACATAATCTTAAACTTTTAGCTGCAAATCATCAGTATTCACTAAAAATACAGGCAATAATAACCAACAAACTGACATAAAATCAACTGTCCGAAGGTTTTTAGTTACATTTACACTGTCACTGACTAGCTACCTTGTTTAATAAAATTTTTAAAAGACTTTAGGGAATAAACTGATGAATCACATCTAGAAATTGAGCCAATTTCATGAGCTGTGTCCTTATGTACCTGTTCTATAATAATTCTTCAGAAACACATTTTTGATCATCATCTCAGGTCTGACAGTGTCACCCGATCTTCAACAAAACGTCCATCATCTCATGTCTGTTTTTTTGTTAGCGTGTCTATAGTGACGGACTATATGATACGCGTCTCACACACACACACACACACACACACACACACACACACACACACACACGTATACATACTTATAAATAGCTTTAACACAACAGACTGAAAAGACTTATTCAGGTTTTTTTTTGTTTTGTTTTTTTGCTCTGATCACCATGGCAACAGGAAGTAGAAGACAGACTCACAATCAATGCGAGTCGTGAAGAGAAAAGCGTTTGGCGAAACCGAACTATGAGGCACCTACATTGAAAAGTACGAGCCGTTATTCATGTGGCTGCACAGACTATTATCAATACTGGAATTGATTCTTTCATACAGAGAAAAGGAGAGCCGTGCGGTTTTAATTGATATGTGAGCATTGAGGATTTCATCCCCGACGCATGTCTACATCAAATCAAAAGCAGCGAGACTGATGAAAAATGCTTGTGTAAAACAGAAACACAAGATTTTAGATATAAAAACCTGCCTGCATATCAATTGTACACTATCAAATTAAGCACTAATTATAAATAAATCAATTATAGGAAAATTTAAAATTAATTAAATGCAGTATATAATTTTATAATTCCCCTGCTCTGTTTTACATTTTTATTAATTATAATAATAATCATTATTATTATTATTATTATTATTATTATTATTTAAACTTAAATTTAGGTATATTTAGAATTACAAGACATTAAAATAAAATAAAGCATCAATTTTAAGCTTGTTAATGCATTTATTAACACAAAATATATTTTACAGCTAATATTTTAATAAGATTTGTTAATTAATAAAAATGTTCAGTAACATTTTACAAAAAGGTCACATTAGTTAATGTTAATGTATTGATGAACATGAACAAGGTGACAAGGTAAACAACTTGTGAATTTAAATGCTGAAATGAACATTAACTAAGATATTTTTTAGTCTTAGTTAATGTTAACTAATGATAAACCTTATTGTAAAGTGTTACTAAATGTTCATTTTAGTGCAACTTTTGATCATTTAAAAAAATAACTAACATTATTAATAATTAATAAATGCTGTAGCAGTATTGATAATTTTTAGTTTATCTAATGTTAACAAATGAAACCTTAACAGAAAGTATTTTAAGTGTTTTCTAGATTATAAATGGATTATTTCTGTTTTTGTGGCTAAACAAACAAACAACAGAATTTAACCAGATTAGCATTCAGTGATCAATAATTCTCTTAAAACTGCCTTTATAAATGTGCAGATCGAAAACAGAAAAAAATTTGACATGCATTTTAGGTTTTGATTATGATTATTATTAATTAAGGCGAGACACTGCAGGTGAATAAGGTAAAAAAAAAAAATTAACTAATAGTTATCACCTTACTTATCCAGATGATTGATTACATTGATAATTGCATAATTTTTTTTGTATTACAAGTTTTCCAAAATGTTGTTTAAATATGCAAATGAGCCATTACTTAATGAAATATGAACTAATTTGCAAACATTTCTAGTACAAGAATTGAAACACTGGATCAAGTCAGTTTTTAAATTCTTGTTTTTTTGACATATTAGAGTCAAATGTTTTTACAGAGGGGATTTTGTGTATCTCATTTTGTCACTCCATAATTCAGAAAAAAAACTTTGAACAGACAGAAAACCATGTATTTATTACTATTTTTGGGGGAGTAAAATGTAAAAAAAAAAAAAAAAAAATCAAGCTAATCGCATATGAACAAATCCCTCTGTAAAAACCTTCAGGATATAGACAGGAATAAAAATGTAATGTTCAGTGTGTGTAAGTACTACTGAAGTGGTGATTTTATGATTTAAAAACTAATTTTGAGAAAACAGCCTTTAAAAATATGGATTATAATTGAAATCTACTGACACAAAGAGATAAAGTGCTATAAAAGAAAGACTTAACAGTGTCTTTTAGGTGTTTTCTTTCCACTAGTCTGAAAAAACACTTCATGAAAAAGCAAAAAGCCCAAAATCTCAAATTTGACAGGTTCATGAAAAAAAGCGTTTTTGCCTGCAGTGTCTCCCCTTAAGATTTTAAATCAGCTTTTACTAATTTACTAATAGTTCCAATTATTTCAGTTATTATTAAATCACTAAACAACACAAGTAGGTTAGTACTACTGTTATTATTATTATTATTATTAATATTAAAAGCAGACTTTTGTTCTGACTTCTAGGTTGCTGCTAAAGACAAGCTATAAGTATAAAGAATAAACTGTAGAGTTGACCTTCAGTTTACCACACATGAAACCATACAATATTAGATTTATGCTGAATAAATACAGCACATTGTGCATTATAAATAAGAGAAAACAACCCAGTTTAGTCCAGCTTAGTTTCAATAAATGGCAACAAAACATATTAAACGCCATAACCCATCATGCTCAGCGCACTTACCGGTCTCCCTTTGGTTTGCGTTTGAGGGGCGGGGCCTTCCCTTTGGGGCGTCGGTCACTCCCCGAGCATGGGCCCCCGCCGGGCCCCGTGACCCTGAGCGACTCCAGACCTTTACTCGACCTCTTGAAGGTAAACTCAACCTGCTCGCCCTCCCGTAAGCTCCTGAAGCCCTCCATCACCAGCTTACTCTGAACACACACACACACACACACACACACACACACACACTTCAATTAATACAGATACAAATGAGCTTATATCATCTTATATGTAAATATAAATATCAAACAGACCAATCATATCAACAGAGAGTATTAAACATTTTATTGCATATTTAAATCTACCAGAGAGAGAAAGATAAAAAGATGTTAAAAAGAGAAAGATACAAGAAAAAACAACCAGCTACCAATCTCATTACAAGAGCATGTTTCAAAACACATTCGATCACTTTGCTTGCATGAAATGCACAATTTCTTGAGCCTCACTGCTACAATTCTAAAAACTAATTTTCTAGGTAACACTTTACAATAAGGTGTGATTTGTTAACATTACACTCTTAACGATGCCATAGAAGAATCTTTTTGTCTAAATGGTTCTATAAAGAACCTTCAAGATCTGAAGAACCTTTCTGTTTCACAAAAGGTTCTTTGTGCCAAATAAGGTTCTTCAGATTATAAAAAGGTAAGCAAGAAATTACCTTTGACTAAATGGTTCTTTGTGAAACCAAAAATGGTTCTTCTATGGCATCGCTTGAAAAACCTTTTGAAGCACCTTTATTTTTAAGAGTGTAGTTAATGTATAAACTAAAATGAACGAACAACGAACAGTACATTTATTACACTATTTATTTATCTTTGTTAATGTTAATAAAAATACAGTCGTTCATTGTTTGTTCATGTTAGTTCACAGTGCATTAACAAATGTTAACAAACACACCTTTAAATTTAATAATGCATTAGCAAATGCTGAAATTATTTGTGACCCTGGACCACAAAACCAGTCTTAAGTCGCTGGGGTATGTTTGTAGCAATAGCCAAAAATACATTGTATGGGTCAAAATTATTGATTTTTCTTTTATGCCAAAAATCATTAGGAAATTAAGTAAAGATCATGTTCCATGAAGATTTTTTTGTAAAATTCCTACTGTAAACATATCAAAATGTAATTTTTGATTAGTAATATGCATTGTTAAGAACCTAATGTGGACAACTTTAAAGGTGATTTTCTCAGTATTTTGATTTTTTTGCACCCTCAGATTCCAGATTTTCAAATAGATGTATCTCGGCCAAATATTGTCCTATCCTAACAAACCATACATCAATAGAAAGCTTATTTTTTGAGTGTTCATATGATGTATACATCTCAGTTTTGTAAAATTTAACCTTATGACTGGTTTTGTGGTCCAGGGTCACATTTAAGATTGATAAATACTGTAGAAGTATTGTTCATTCTTAGTTCATGTTAACTAATGTAGTCAACTAATGAACCCTATTGTAAAGTGTTGCTGAAATATTTGTAGTAAAAGCCAAGTGATTGAGCCACTAAACCGTTTGCCAATGTAAGAACATTAAAGAATGAGCAAATAGCAACTAAAGTATTGTATTAAACCACACCAAATATTAGTGTAATTGTCTTTACATTAACTGCTACCTGACAGAAACTAATACATTTATTACTTAGTTTAACATTTTAAACTAAAAGCCAAAATATAAATATTAAAAAACCTATGTAATTCTAATAATATTTATAGTTGTCAAACAGATCGCTCATATCTAAGATCCATCAGTTCTTGAACATTTCATGCCTAGCAGGGAGAGAAAGGTATATAGATATTTAATAGGAAAGATTTACTAGAAATAACAACAAATTGCAATGTCAATATCACATTAGCCTGTATTACCAAAGCAATGCACAAATTAACCTCACTGAAATCAGATTTAGCTTATTTACATATTTGTAGTAAAGGCAAGTTGAGGCACTAAACCATCTGCCAATGTCAGAATATTAAAGAATGAGCAAAAAAGCAACTGAGGTACATTTATTTAGTTTAATCACACCAAATATTGAAGTGTGTCGTTGTCTTTAGACTAACTGCTACCTGACAGAAACAAATGCATTTGGCTTCTAATGTAACTTTTTAAACTAGGAGCCTAATTCTGAATATATATAAAAAATTACATGATTATAAAAACATTTAGATATCAAACAGATCAGACCCTATCTACAGAAAGATCCATTAATTCTTAAAGATTTCATGTCCATCAGGGAGAGAAAGATATATAGATGTTCAAGAGAAAGATTTATTAGAAATAACAACAGAATTGCAATCTGTCAATATCGCATTAGAAAAGCAATGTTTAAAAACACATTTGATCTTGCATAAAATGCACAATTTTACCTCACTGAAATCAAAAACTCATTTTGAAAAACAGATTTTGCTTATTTAAATATTTGTAGTAAAGCTGACTGATTGAGTCACTAAATATTTGCCAATGTCAGAATATTAAAGAATGAGCAAAAAAGCAACTGAAGTACATTTATTTTGTTTAATCACACTAAATATTAGTGTCATTGTCTTTAGACTAACTGCTACCGGACAGAATCTAATCTATTTGGGTCCTAGTGTAACTTTTTGGACTATAGGAGCCAAAATATAAATATAAAGAAATTATTTGATTAGATATCAGACAGACCGGTTATATCTACAGAAAGATTCATTGAGTTTCATGCTAGGGAGAGAAAGATATGTGAACATGTAGTGATCTGTCAATACCACATTAACCTGCATTACAAAGCCCGTGTTTAAAAGCACGATCTGATCTTGCATAAAATGCACAATTTAACCACACTGGAATCAAA
The DNA here is from genome assembly GCF_049309525.1 of Garra rufa. NCBI lineage: Eukaryota > Metazoa > Chordata > Actinopteri > Cypriniformes > Cyprinidae > Garra > Garra rufa. The sequence continues at coordinate 36,685,753 of NC_133373.1, forward strand.
AACTCATTTTGCTTATTTAAATATTTGCAGTAAAGCGAGAGATTGAGTCACTAAACCATTTGCCAATGTCAGAATATCAAAGAATGAGCAAAAAGTAACCAAAGTACATTTTCATCTATCTATCTATTTTTTTCTTTCTTCCTATTCTTTTTTATATCCATCTGTCTTTTTTCATCTATTTTTTACTTTTTCTGTCTTTCTTTCATCTCTATTTTTTGTCTTTTTAGAACTATCTTTTGTCTTTCTTTCCCTTTTATCTACCCTTTTCCTCTTTCATCTCTCTATTTTTCTTTTTTAACCTATTTGTCATTATCTATTTTCCTTTCTTTCTTTCTCTCTTTCATCTCATTTTTTTCTTTTTCTATCTATCTATCTTTTTTCTTATTTTCTTTCTTTCTATTTATCTTTATCTTTTCTTTTTCTATCTTTCTTCTTCATCTGTTTTTTTCTTTTTCTATCTTCCTATTTATTTCTTTTTATATCTTTATATTTTCATGTATTTTTTTCTTTCTTTTAAAATCCATTTTTGTCTTTATCAGTCTTTTGTCTTTATCTACCATTCTTTTTCTCTTTCATCTCACTATTTTTCTTTTTCTACCTATTTGTTATCTGTTGTCCCTTTCTTTTTCTTTCTTTCATCTACATTCGTTCTCTTTCTCTCTCATCTCATCTCATTTAATTTTTTCTTTATCTATCTATCTATCTATCTATCTATCTATCTATCTATCTATCTATCTATCTATCTACTAATGCATTATTAAAATCACAAGTGGTGTTTGTTAAATGTTAGTTAATGCACTGTAAACTAACATGAACAACTGTATTTTTATTAACTAACATTAACAAAGATTAATAAATGGTGCAATAAATGTACTGTTCATTGTTCGTTCATGTTAGTTATTAATTAATGAAACCTTATTGTAAAGTGTTACCAAATAGTGCATATGACTTAGTTTTGAATGAGTAAAAATGCATTCAAAAATCCTCCACACAAAGCACAACGCCAGAAAAAACCCACAGATGTACATTTACATTTAATCGTTCGGCAGAAGCTTTTATCCAAATGAGGAACATCAAAAGCAATGCATCAAATGTATTATTCACAGTCAACACAATGTGACAAATGTGTTTATTAGTTTATTCAAATCCATTCTTCAATTAATAAGATTTCCTGGCATTATAAATGCAAAAGCAAAGACCCTGAAAAAAGCTCAGGAATTATAAAAGCAATGAAGTCAATTTAGCATGGATTTAAACGCGCAGGAATTGTTTCATCACAAATTAAAGCTGATTTACTGTGACGAATAAATTGTTCAAATATACTACAATTAAAGATTTAGTTTATGATTAAACCAAAAAACAACAACTGATTATGTTATTTAGGCATTTGTTTTTGAGCTTTCCAATACAAAACACAATCACACAACTTCAACCAACCAAACAAGTCTAGTTCATCAAGTAACGCTAATTTAAATCATGATTGTGTTTCATGAATACTAATGAAAACGGCTGATTATTTTGGATCCTGCAGCTAGAGAAAACTCTCTCTATGGTGTTGTCACAGAGGCAGTGCTACATGATCATACAAGATTTACATTTCAATTATTCATGTCATTAAAACAGCAGTAACTAATGCACGAGCCAAAGCGCATTCCTCTAGAAACAGAAAAGAAGTCGACAGATCAACACCGCAGCATCAGACAGATAAAATAACACGCTCAAGTTCACATTTCTGACTTTTTAGAAAGAAAGTCTGTCTGCACTGATGAATGGCATTTCCGGTAAATGCAGAGTGTCTTCAGCTCGACTTTAGTGTCGCATCAGCTCTCAGCCGTTGAAAAACGGAATTGTTTTTGTCACGGCATCACGTTTAATTAGCCGTGTGGGAAATTAATGCATTTAATTTCCCTTAATTGACATAATGGACACAAAAGCACTCTGATTTTACACTTACGAGAAATTAAAAATCCATAGCATGAGATAGAAATGCATTTATGCAAGAAGCCAGGAGCAAAAGCCTTCCCACGCACATTTATTAGAGATTTTTTTTATTGAAATATCAATCTAAACAACACAAACACTTTAGTTAACGAGATTAGATCTTGGTGGAACGATAAAAAAAAAAAAAACACACACACACACACACACAAATAAATTATTGTTCTTTCTTTTTCAGTTTTATCTATGGTTTCTTTTTTTCTTTTGTATATATTTTTTTCTTTTTCTTTCTTTCTATTATTTGTCTTTCTTTCTCTTTCTTTCATCTACCCTTTTTTCTTTTTCTATCTTTTCTTTTTCTATCTTTCTTCTTCATCTATTTTTTCCCTTTTCTTTCTTTCTTTCTCTCTATTTTTTCCTTGTTCTATCTACAAAGGATAGAAAGATCTATCATTTTTTCTTTTTATATCTTTCTTTTTAATCTATTCCTATCTTTTCCTTTCTATCTTCCTATTTTTTCTATTTGTATCCATCTTTCTTTTTCATCTGTTTTTACTTTTTCTTTCTTCCTTTTTCATCTTTCTATTTTTTCTTTTTTCATCTATTTCTTTTTTTCTTTCATCTCTATTTTTGTCTTTTATATCTATCTTTTGTCTTTCTTATCTTTTTCCTCTTTCTTTTTCTATTTCATCGCTCTATTTTTCTTTTTCTACCTATTTCTGATCTATTATCTTTTCTTTCTTTCTTTCTTGTCTCTCTTTTATCCTTCTTTTTCTCTTTCATCTCATTTCAATTTTTTTCTGTTTTTTATCTATTTTTTCTTTCTGTTTTTTATTTCTTTCTATCTTTTGTCTTTGTTTCTCTTTTATATACATTTTTTCTTTCTTTCTTTCTCTCTTTCATCTCATTTAATTTTTTTTGTCTATGCGTTTCTTTTTCTATCTTTTATCCTTCATCTCATTTCATTTTTTTCTTTTTCCATCCATCTATCCATCTATCCATCTATCTATCTTTCTTCATCTATTTGTTTTTTTCTATCTTTCTAACTTTTTTCTTTCTCACTTTCATCTCTATTTTTTCTTTATCTATCATCTATCCATTTTCTTTTTCTTTCTTTCTTTATCTATTTTTTTCCTATCTACCTATCTATCTATCTATCTGTTTTTCTTTCTTTCTGTCTGTCTTGTCTCTATTTTATCTTCCTTTTTCTCTTTCTTTCTCTCTTTCATCTCATTTAATTTTTTTCTGTCTATGCGTTTCTTTTTCTATCTTTTATCCTTCATCTCATTTCATTTTTTTTCTTTTTCCATCCATCTATCCATCTATCTTCATCTATTTGTTTTTTCTATCTTTCTTAACTTTTTCTTTCTCTCTTTCATCTCTATTTTTTCTTTCTATTTATCCATTTTCTTTTTCTTTCTTTCTTTATCTATTTTTTCCTATCTATCTACCTATCTCTTTTTCTCTCTTTCTGTCTTGTCTCTATTTTATCTTCCTTTTTCTCTTTCTTTCTCTCTTTCATCTCATTTAATTTTTTTCTATGCGTTTCTTTTTCTATCTTTTATCCTTCTCTTTTATCTACCTTTTTTCTCTATCATCTCATTTAATTTTTCATCTCATTTTAATTTTTAACATGATTATTTTAGTCCTTCTACTTTAAAATTGCATGTGTAATTCAATGCGTTACTTTGCTGTTTGTAATTAACTGTGAGATTTACTAGCAATTCCTGAGTGAAAATGTCTTCTTTGGCTTTCTACACCAAGTGTGTGCTTTTATTTCCAGGTCAAGGTTCAGAGATAAGCAGTGCAAACAGAAAATTCAGGCAGCAGCAGACACATTTCTGATGTCTGAATTCATCCAAAACAGCACAATCAAGAAATGCAATCCATGAGCACAGGAGAAGATGTGTCACATTGTTCAGCTCACTGCAGGAAAAAAAAAAAAAAAAAAAAAAAGGCAGAAACACAAGAGACGGAAGACAGAAAGCAAGAGTGAGAAATACGGAGAGCGCCACCAAAGGGCCGGACGTATCGCACATCACCCCTCCTCCACATGTTTTCATCCTTCACTGTGACCTCTGACCTCTGCCCAACCCCCTTCAAACACACACACACACACACACACACACACACACACACACACACACACACACACACATCCCGTTTCCCTGTGTTAAATTAACAACACACTTCTGCACTGACTATGAGACGCACACGCAGTATTTGATCTGCTGACACACACTACATCACTCCACACACACTCCTGATAGCAGCCGGATATGAGCTCTCTCTCTCTCTCTGTGTGTATAAAGTGCACACAGCCAAGCTACATCTGATAGAAATACATTTTTACATCTTAAAAATGCCTTTGAGAATGATTATATTGTTTAAAAATGTGTGTGAATGTACAGACTCAAAGAACAAAACAGAAACAGTTCGATCAGAAAGACATTTTATGTTTGTGTCTGTTTGAATTATGAAGCTTAAAAATAAAAAAAAACACATGCACAGAAGTAAATAAAAACAACCAAAACTATAGTTTGTTTGTCATGATATGTTACAATGTTTCATGTGTTTATTCATTAGAATAAAACATACCAATGTAGTTTTTTATGAAAAGCAAACATAAACAGTTCTCTAAAAACATAAAAATCATAGATTTTGATTTGGTATATGGTTTACGTTGCCTTTTTTCTCTGTCAAAACCATTTGACATGAGATTTTAAACAATTCTAAAAATCTCAAGAACAACCAAATCTACAGTTTCTGTTTCTCATGATTTGTCTTGTAACTTTTCGTGTGTTTATTTATTATAGTAAAACATACCAATGTAGCTTTTTTGAAAAGCAAACATAAACAGTTCTCTAAAAAGGTAAAAGTCATAGATTATGGTTTATGTTGCCACTTTCTTCTATCAAAACCATTTGACTTGAGATTTTGAACAATTCTAAAGAGAACCAACTTTTACATTAAACATTTGTGACTTCATTTAACAAGGTAGATATGACTTATGAGACCACAAATCAATTCCTAAAATTAAACTAAGAAAATTATACACTTTTAACAATAAAGGTTCTTTACTAGCATCGATGGTTCCATAAAGAACCTTGAACATCCATGGAACCTTTTACTTTTAAATGAAAAAAGGTTCTTTAGATTTTAAAGGTAAGACACTGTAGGTGAATAGGGTAAAAAAAAAAAAATAGCTATCACTTTACTTACCCAGTTGATTGATTACTTTGATAATTGCTAAGATTTTTTGTATTACAAGTTTTCTAAAATGTTAAATTTTAAATATGCAAATGAGGCATTGTTCAATGAAATATGCACTAATTTGCATACATTTCTAGTACAAAAATCTAAACACTGAATGAAGTCAGTTTCAAAATTCTTGTTTAATTTGACATATTAGAGTCAGATGTTTTTACAGAGGGAATTTTGGGTATCTCATTTTGTCACTCCCTAATGCAGAAAAAACTTAGAACAGACGGAAAACAATGTAATTTTTTTTATCATTTTTGGGTGAATAAAATGTTGTATAAAATCAAGCAAATTATATATGAACAAATCCCTCTGTAAAAGCCTTCAGGATATAGACAGGAATAAAAATGTCAAGTTCAGTGTGTGTAAGTGCTACTGAAGTGGAGATTTATGGCTCAGTGTAGGAGAAAAATAGCATTTTGAGAAAACAGCCTTTAAAAATATGGATTGTAACTGAAATCGATTGACACAAATAGATAAAGTGCTATAAAAGAAAGACTTAACAGTGTTTTTTGGGTGTTTTCTTTCCACTAGTCTGAAAAAACACTTTATGAAAAACCAAAAAGCCCAAAATCTCAAACTTGACATGTGCATTTAAAAAAAAAAAAAAAAAAAGTGTTTTTGCCTGCAGTGTCTCCCCTTAAGAATTCTTTGGCAAACCAAAAATTGTTCCTCTTTTGGAACCTTTATTTTTAAGAGTGTGATGTTTTTTTATTATTATTTAAGAACCAATTCAACCAGTTAGAAAGCATTAGTAAAATTATTACATTAGATGATTAAAAAAAATTATGAAATAAAAAATACAACATGCAAAATTATTATAGCCATTCGATTTCTGTGCTACAAAGCTGTGAGTGAACTCTTGGAAAGTGAGCATTTGTTTGTGTCAGATCAGCAGCTGGCTCCACCCACACACTCGCTCCATATATGGGCAGAGCTGAAGGAGGAAGTCATGTGACCCTGCAGCTTGTGTTGAGATGGACAAATGAAGAACTGAACAAATGGAGAAATGGAGAATAAAAGTGCAGGATGCAGAAGAGATTGCGCTCTGGAAGAAAAGAAAAGAAATGAAAGTGAACAAAACAAGGCAGAGAGAGCAAAAAAAGAAGACAATAACGGAGAAAACAGAGAAAATGATAGCTTAAGCAAAAGCAGAACTAGTCTGGTAGTTTAGAAGTTTAAAAGAAAACAGAAAATCTATAAAAGATGATTAGAAATGAAAGCAGCTGCTAATGAGAAAGAAATAAAAGCAGACAATGAACTACAGTCCAACCAAGATTTATTCAGACACCTTCAACATTTCTCACTTTATCACAGTATTCGCTATAGTTTAGAAAATGGTAAGAAAATATGACAAGAACTCAAGGTTAAACTGTGTCTGAACAAAATCATCTAGATAATGTCAGATAACTTTGATAGAAAGGTATATATTACATTCGGACAACTGTTAGTATGACAATATTTACACAACTATCAATACTTTGTTGACCAATTACCAAACAATGCTTAATTTTGCTCAGTCTGTGGTGTAAAAAGGTTTCATTAGCAATTAAAGAAAAAAAATCAATTTTGCTGATTTTCACAAAGATTTTGTGTATAATATGTCACAGTTTACTTTATTTTGCTATACTCGCTTACATAAATCACTATAGTATCCTACACTCACTAGTAAAATAAATAAATAAAATAATATATATATATATATATATATATATATATATATATATATATATATATATCAAAAATAATTATATCTGGATTATATCTGGAATAATTTTAGGTTTGACTGTATATATTCAACTCAAACATTAAACTCGGTATAAACTTAACTTTAAAGATAAAACCATTCTAGTTTCTGTTTTGTCACAACAGGGAATAAAAAAAATAAACAAAAATATATTTACATTTACTACTAAATATACAAATACAATATTACTATTAATATTAAATTAGATGTAGCATATATTATTTTTGCGTTGCGTTCTACACTTCTAAAATAATAATTAAAAACATTCAAACAAATCCAAGTGTTGCTACATTTTTATTTGAACCAAACTTAAAATATTTCAAACTAAATTTGATGTTTACTAGAGAATATTGTTTAAATTAGTAATTAATTTATCATTTTTCCTGAGCTGTAAATATCATTTTCTATCCTGTTAGGCTTTTGCAAATCCCTTTAATGTACAAAACCAGCAAGATTAAAAAAAGTATTAACAACGGATTTGACTGGTACTAGTTGGTTTGTACCATACTAAATCATTGTCTTTATTGATGAAATTATAATATGACAATGTGAAAATATATATTTAAAAATATATATAAATTAACTTCAACTGAAACACACATGTACTCAAACTGTAACTGTTGCTATTGCATAAATCAAGCTATAATTAATGGTGCAAAGCATAGAAACACTTCCTTAAACAACACAAGCAAATTCATATTTTTACTTTGCAATGCACAAATGTTTTGCATAACAAGGACGAGCATAAATGTATGCATCCATCAGGTCTGATAATCCTGTGATTGTAAACCTAAATTATCAGATCAAAGATCAGTCATAAGTAGCACGGGTAAAAATACATTGTATGGGTCAAAATTATCCATTTGTCTTTTATGCCAAAAATCATTAGGATATTAAGTAAAAATCATGTTCCATGAAGATATTTAGTACATTTTCTACCGTTCATATATCAAAGCTTATTTTTTGATTAGTTATATGCACTGCTAAGAACTTCATTTGGAAAACTTTAAAGGTGATTTTCTCAATATTTAGATTTTTTGCACCCTCAGATTCCAGATATTCAAATAGCTATAGTATCTCAGCCAAATATTGTCCTATCCTAACAAAACCATACATCAATGGAAGCTTATTTATTTCACTTTCAGATGATGTATAAATCTCAATTTCAAAAAATTGACCCTTACGACTGGTTTTGTGGTCCACGGTCACATAACATATTAATTTCTCCTTGAATCAGTTTCAAAATGTTCCAACCGTTTTGTCGACAGCTAATAAACATTTTCCACTTTCTTTTTTCGTTGTGTAAAACAACTGGAAGTTTCAGAAATTGTGCATCTCATCTGCCATCACATATTTCGTCCTGCACTCTAGATATCAGCATTGGCATCAGATCGATGGAGCACAGGATGAGGAGAAGAGCATGTATGTTAGAGGAGAAGTGAGATCTGTGCAGCAGTGAGAGAGGAGGAGTCTGGATGAGAGCTTAATCTCACTAGGGGCCCAGAGAAACCTCACACACACACATACACATACGTTTATAGCTATGTAAATAAGGACATACCGTCCCCATCCCTAAGAGAACAGCATTTCTAGAATTGAAAAAATATAATGGACAAATCATTTTTCCAGCTAAACAGATGTCCAGGGAAACTGAACAGACTTCTGGAGATACATTTGCCCTCAAACTAAAGCAAAGTGAGCAATAAGTGTAAATGCTGATTATATATTCAACAACCTCACCCTGTCAGTTTATTCATATAATTTAAAATAAAGGTTCTTTACTGGCATCAACAGTTCCAAAAAGAATCTTTGGAACCTTTTCATTACTCTAAAGGTTCTTTAAATTTTTAAAAAATAGTTATTTTTAAGAACTGCTCACTAAAAGGTTCTTTTGGGAACCTAAAATGGTTATTTTACGGCATTGCTGAAGCTTTATTGTAGCTCTCTATAATCAACCACTTTTAACCGACAACCTGGAGATTGATATACAAGATAAAATGTAGAAGTTCAAATTCAACGTAATAAAAATAAAACAATTTTTGTCTCAAAAACCCTTTTAATTAAACAAGTGAAAAGAGAGATGGAGGCTTTATCAGATTTAGCTCGCTTCTGGAGATCGATTTGCATACAAACTACAGCGAAGTGAGCAACAAATGTGACCCTGGACCACAAAACCAGTCTTAGAAATAACCAAAAATAGATTGTATAGGGTAAAATTAACAATTTTTCTTTTATGCCAAAAATCATTTGGATATTAAGTACACTCTTAAAAATAAAGGTGCTTCACGATGCAATAGAAGAACATTTTTTATCTAAAATTCTAAATGGTTGCATAAGGTACTTGTAAAATCTGAAGAACCTTTCTGTTTCGCAAAAGAAGGTTCTTCAGATTATAAAAAGGTAGGAAAGAGATGGTTCTTTAAAGAACCTTTGACTGATTGTTTCTTTGTGGTACTAAAAAATGGTTCTACTATGGTATTGCTGTGAAGAATCTTTTGAAGCACCTTTATTTTTAAGAGTGTAAAGATCATGTTCCATGAAGATATTTTGTAAATTTCAAAACTTAATTTGTATGTAAATGTACATCAAAACTTAATTTTTGATTAGTAATATGCACTGCTAAGAACTTAATTTGGAAAAACTTTAAAGGCGATTTTCTCAATATTTCGATTTTTTTCTCAAATAGTTATATCTCGGACAAATATCGTCCTATCATAACAAACCATACATCAATGGGAAAGCTGATTTATTCGTATTTATTCGAAAGAAATTGACACTTATGACTGGTTTTGTTGTCTTAGGTCACAATAGAACAACATAGACAACATCACTACACAAACAAAAACTACACTTCAAAAATAAAAAATAGGTCAGTTGCTGCCTTACAAATCAAAAGTATAATCAAACACACTCTTAAAAATAAAGGAACCTTTTTTAGTCTAAATGGTTCCATAAAGAACCTTTAACATCTAAAGAACCTTTCTGTTTTACAAAAGGTTCCTCGCGGTGAAAGAAGGTTCTTCAGATTATAAAAAGGAAAGAAAAAGCTGTTCTCTTAAGAACCTTTGACTGAATGATTCTTTGTGGAACCAAAAATGGTTCTTCTATGGCATCTCTGTGAAGAACCTTTTGAAGCACCTTTTTTTTAAGAGTGTCAAGATCATGTTCCATGAAGATATTTTGTAAATTTCCTACCATAAATATATAAACTTAAATGCATTGCTAAGAACTTCATTCAGGCAACTTTAAAGACGATTTTCTCAACATTTAGATTTATTCAAATAAATATATCTCAGACAAATATTGCCCGATCATAACAAACCATACATCAATGGAAAGCTTATTTATTCAGCTTTCAAAAACACACTGACACTTATGTCTGGTTTTGTTGTCCTAGGTCACAAATGTAAATGGACAACATCACTACACAAACAAAAACTACACTTAAAAATCAAAATGTATAAATCAAACACACTCTTAAAAATAAAGGTTTTTAGGTTATGGCATCGTAAAGCACCTTTAACATTTGAAGAACCTTTCTGTTTGACAAAAGGTTCTTTGCGGTGAAAGAAGGCTCTTCAGATTATAAAAAGGAAAGAAAAAGACAGTTCTTTAAAGAACCTTTGACTGAATGTTTTTTTGTGGAACCAAAAATGGTTCTTCTATGTCATCGCTGTGAAGAACCTTTTAAAGCTCCTTTATTTTTAAGAGTGCAGGCTCCACAAGTCATTTAAACAAATTTTTCAAAATCTTGCCAAGTATCTTATAAACCTTAAGAAATGACTGAACATTTCAAACAGTTCTTCAAAACAACCATTTTTATCTAACACTTTAAAAACGCTTTTCCAAAAGAACCCTTTTGTGCAATTTAAAGGTTTCAAGGATGTTAAACGTTCTTCATGGAACCATCAGTGCCAATAAAACCTTTATTTTTAAGAGTGTATAAACACCTAAAATGATGGAGTCATACACAGCGACACTTTATAAACATCAACATGCATTCAGCACTTCGACTCGCAAAAGCACACGATGCACACGCACAAACACTGCAGGAGGTGCAGCATTCGGAAAAATCAAACACAAAGCTCCTAATGAAACACACACACACACACACACACACACACACACACACACACACACACACACACACTGCAGTGCGTTGATTCGGAGTGTGAGGGCCGGCCATAACCACGCCTCCTTTCCCTTTTTTGTCTTTAACGAAATTCCTCTTTTAAAGAATGTTAGAGGACCCCAACCCCCACCACACACACACACACACACACAACACACACACGCACTGAAATCCTCTTTACACATACAAACAAAAACACACACACACGCATGCATTCTCTTGTCTTCTGATTCACACTTTCCTGTCCTGGTTTGACACAAAAAGCATGGATTTGTAGGGGATCTGAAACACAGAATAAACACTGGTGTGTTTTAGTGACTGCTGCTACTATGATACTGTAGTGTATTGATGTACTGGTCGTATTAAGGGAGGCTAAAGTCTTTATATATAATGCATTATAAATGTATTTTAATGCATTAATTATGCCTTATAATGCATTGTGTGATAACTAACCACATTGTTATTCACTGTTACACCTTTTGGAAGTACAATGCATCAAAATGACAAACAAGCGATTGCAGATATAACAAGGAATATGCTAATGCATTTGAACTTCGGTCGCAATTTATGACAAAATAATGTGCATACATTTAATAAGTGCAGTTATAACAAAATTATTCAGACACCAGATATAGTATTTGATATTGTTTTACTAGTGGGTGCAGGACACTATAATTCATTTATGCAAGTGAGGATAGCAAAATAATGTAAACTGGGGCATATTATAGGCAAAAATTATTCCTAGTGGACTATCAGTGAAACTTTGAGTTGACACTTTGACCTGAACATGTTTTATAACATACCTTTCTATCGAAGTCACCTGACATTATCAAAATGAATTTGTTCTGACACGGTTTAACTATGAGCTCTTGTCATATTTTATTACCATTTTCTAAACTATAGTGAATAAACTATGATAACGTGAGAAATTTTGAAGGTGTCTGAATACATTTTGGTTTGACTGTTATTTATTTGTGATTATCAAAATGAATTTGTTCTTACACAGTTTATCTATGAGTTCTTGTCATATTTTATTACCATTTTCTAAACTATAGTGAATAAACTATGATAACGTGAGAAATTTTGAAGGTGTCTGAATACATTATGGTTTGACTGCTATTTATTTGTGATTATCAAGATGAATTTGTTCTGACACTGTTTAACTGAGTTCTTGTCATATTTTATTACCATTTTCTAAGCTATAGAAAATAAACGTGATAGTGTAAGAAATTTTGAAGGTGTCTGAATACATTTAGGCTTGACTGTAGTGAGTTTAAGCATTTCTTTAACCCTCTTTTGATGTCTTTCGCCATCTTATTGGTTTGTAAAATATATAAATGCACCAAAGGCAAAAGTACAATTAAAATGCATGCACTAAGAAAGAGAGCTTCATTAACTTTAATGTATAACCATTTAAAAAAAAAAAAAATTAATATTGAAGTCAGAGAGATGGAATTGGTGCCATCTGAAAAACAATAATCACCTATTTTATCTCAAATAATTCATATTAATTCCTTGATATGATACTAATTATGTTAACTGTTGTGAATAGAATCAGCAAAATGCTATACAAAATTATTGTCAAGTTTTCAACTAAATGCTAATAAAATAATGCCGATTGCATATTCATATGCAATGCTGATTCATTCATACGATTTTATTTCAGCTACTTTTAATAATTTATCAACTAATTTTAACACCTACAGATCAATATGCATTATATTTCTCAAAAACATTTTTGCCTAAAACATTTCTCATGAAAGGGAAAGACAGCAATGCATTTTTTCGTAAGCAGACATTACGCAAACAGCAAAGCATAGCTACGTTAAGGTCATGGGTTCAATTCCCATGGTTGTATGAACTGATAAAAAAAACAATAACAATCTGGATAAAAGCGTCTGCCAAATGCACGCATGTATTGTGCTAAACCACACAGTTCATGCTTGGCGTTTTTTTGACCGACTGCCAAATGAAACACTCTGTTTCTATACATAATATCAGGTTTAGACACACACTGAGGGAATAATCAGCTGTACACACACTGCTTATCACACACACGCTGCACAACGGCCGCACATCCTCAACAACACACAAACACACACACACCCTGCTCAGCATAAAAGCTTTTTCATTTCTAATGTAGCATGAAGGCACATGTACGTGCAGCATTCAGACACAAAGAAGCCAAATAACCTCTGCATAGCAGTGAAATGCAAATCTTTATCAGAGACGTTACGAATTACAGCTGCTTCTGCCATTAGTCTGTCCAACACACACAAACCTGCCTCAACATCATGACCTGCGTGTGTGCATGATGCTAAAATTAGCTAGAGGGTTCAAAACATACAAATAATTAAGAAAATTAATGCTGCAACCAGTGAATATTCCAGCTAAATTGTGATTTGACATTATTAGCTAATACTTTTCTTAATTAAAGTAAAAATGCAATATTTGTGAAAAGATATAAGTGTTAGGAGCCACAGTGTGTATGCTGGTCTCAGGATTGACTACATACAAAAATAAACCAAACAACACTTCCAGATAAAAAACACGACTCTAATCGATACACTTTCCCATGCTATGAGGAAAAAGCAGGCTTCGTTTTCCGAATGCATTCGGTAGAATTGTTTACTTCATGCTTATCAGAAGAGCTGTTTTATCAGTAGTACAAGACGTTCTTACAATAACTACTCATATGTATACGAGGCAGGAAATGTTCCATTGTTTAACCTATGTACACAGATTTAACAGAAAGACAGTATGGTTTAACCTGTGCTTTACAACATATAATAACTGGTACTTAATCTGTTGAACTTGCAACTACAGATGTGGAGATTTCATTTGATTTCAACCAGCACTTTTCCAACCATTTGCCTTATTTTTTATAAATAAGACACCATCAGCTTTATTTGCTATATTAGAAAATGGTATTCAAATATGACAAGAACTCAGAGTTAAACTGTGTCAGAATAAATTCATCTTGATAATCACAAATGACTTACAGTCAAAGCAAAATTCATTCAGACACCTTCAGCATTTCTTACATTATCACAGTTTATTCACTGTAGTTTTGAAAATGGTAATGAAATATGACAAGAACTCAGAGTTAAACTGTCTCAGAACAAATTACATCTTGATAATGTCAGATAACTTTGATAGAAAGGCAAGTAACAAAATATGGTCAGATTAAAGTGTCAAGTTTTACTGGTAGACCACTGTATGAAATTTTTTTTGTGTATAATATGTCACAGTTTATTTTGCTAACCTCACTTACATAAATGAGCTATAGCGTCTTGCACCCACTAGTAAAAAAATATAAAAAATTATATCTGGTGTTTGAATAATTTTTGGTTTGACCGTATATTAAAACGGCTATAAATACAACTGACTTAAACTGACTGTATTTCTGGGTGCTGTTTGTCTTTTTTGAGAACTGCATTTCCCAGAATGCACTCAGGTTTAGGGGCTTCTAGCACAAGAGGTTCATGTTTAAGCTCATGCACACACAAAAAATGTCTACACAAGGTTAAAATTTAAAAGAAAAATTTATGAAATTCACCTCAAGAAATATTGACTGTTTTAAATAATTTTTTAATCATTTGAAATAATTCTGTACATATTTAGAATGCATCTTTTTCTTTTCAAATGTTATACTATAATTCAACAAAATTCAATTTTTTAAACAAACAACAAGTCTAATATATCGATTGAAACACTAATCACAAGATGAATGCATAAAACAAAATCTCTGACTTCAAAATGGTTCAGCAATTTTACTTTGCAATAAACAATTATTAAAACATTACTCAGTTCAAGAAAAGACTGTACAAATGTGATCTTATTCAATCAAGGTGGTTTTAAATTCTTTAAAATAATACTAAGATAGATAGATAGATAGATAGATAGACACACACACACACGTGTTTCCTGTGCAAACTAGCTGTTATGTTATTGAATTTCAGATTTAAAGGATTATGCAGTCCCAGGGATCGTTTTAACATCTCATTAACATCCAGCAGTCAACATAACACTGCTTGACAATATTATCAACAGATTACAAGAACACAATGCATCAGAAAACAGCAAAGCTGACAGCAAACAGTGCAGCGAGCAGAAGAAACCTCTGCTTTTGTTCTTCAAATGTGCTAGTGCTATTTTAAGGTGCCGTGGAAGGCTTGGAAAATGATGAAAGGAGATAATTTCCGGTTTAGTACATGTGTCTGTATTGATTTAGCTCTGAACATCCACCAGAAGAAGACGAAATATTGTGAAAAGAGGGGCTGAAGTACACCCATGTAAACACGAGAGCACATGATGTTCAGTACAACAGTTCACGCCGAAATCGCCTGCCATTCTTCAAAAGTCTGCTTGTGAACGCGCTCTGATCATCGTATGCTCAGTGTGACACATTTTCCGACATGTTGGCAGGTTTATCCGTGAGCATGAGGCGAATAAACGCGAATGTCAAGGGCTACTCTCTCTCTTCTCTTCCTAATGAAGTGTTTTAAGGTTGCTTTAAGAGCTGCATCGTAAATACCTCCGTGTTTACTACTAATATCAATGGAGAGCAAAGATGTGTTTTGGGCGTTCTTAAAGTGACAGGGGATGAAAACACCAGCGCATGTTTACTTATGCTTTCCTCGAGCACATCTGCTGATGTCAATGAGATGCGACAGATAACGTGAAAGAGAGTCGGGAGAACGGCTTGAAACCCAAGCACATGCAGGGTTATTGGACTTACTTGGTGAACGAACACGTCTAGTGGAGGGTCCACTGGCTTCCCCTCGCTGCTGGTCATCGATATAAATCCAAACCCCATGCGGACATTAAACCACTTGCAGTAACCCGAGCCAACCAGAATCTGCGGCGGAGTCCTGGCGGGGTCCGACCCGCCACCTCTGCGCGGCCCTCCTGTGCGGTCAAGGGAGAAAAGCCCATGATGTTGTGTACGTTCGTGAGATGTAGCCTGTATACTTTGTTCTTGGTGTACACAATGACCGTGGGTTTGCGTGGGCAGCGATTCTGAGGGAAATCCCCCAAGTAGCTACTACTCAACAACACGCGTTTAGTGCAACGATGTAACTAACCAAGGCCGTAACCACCACCCCCGACGCCCCCTTATCTTTATTACCAATCAATATATTGTGTTTTTAGTGACAGACTCATAAAGTTTTACATTTAGCTCCCCATAACCTTGCATATTTTGTTACATCCTTGTCTACAACCACCCTCTGCAGAACTGCAGATACTCAATGAAAAGTAGAGCTACACTTAAGATGGGATGGTGCAGTGCATTGCGATTGTTCAACGTGTCTAGTTAGTACCTATACTATGTAACAACTTGTAGTAGCACCGTATGTGAACCGCCTGGCGTGGGGCAGGTGTGCACACGTTACCCGCCCCCCCGTATTCGCTCCCACCCCCACCACCGCTGGCTCAAACGGCTGTTCATCACGGATACAAACAACGTAAACAAAGCGGACAATACGAGTTCCCGTCTGAAGGTGAAAAGAGATGTTTAAAAAAAAAAGCATCGTAACCTTCGGCCATGTTTCCCCGCGGACCCTCCGTTCCAAAGTTCCAGCGAAATCGTTTCCTCCGTGAAATGGGGTGATGCGCGTCACCGTCGATCCGACATCCCGATTTCCAGCGGGCACAAATTTAGCGCGCATGGTACGGCGTGCGTCTCCTTTTTGGATATTTTGTCATGTCTCTTTTAACATCTCCTATCCCCTCTCTCTTTCCCTCCCTCGCACATTCGCTCGCTCTCTCTCTCTCGCTCCCACTCTCAGTTTCTCATTCGCTCGCTCGCAGCGCTGCACACGTGACTCCTCCGTGAGCCCGGGAGAGGGAGCGGACTCGGAACCGGGCTGGACTTCAAGCTCTACTGCTGCGTCACGTAAAAGCATCTTCGTTTGCACAGGTTTAGTTATTTAACACTTCTACAATCTGTTTTGTGCGTGTTCTGCAAGTCATTCGAGGGACCATAAAAAGTCCAGCATTTTATAGTTTTTTTTTCATTTATATGTAACAATTTTAATGATGCGTTATGTAACCAAATTCCAACCGCTGGTAACCACAGTCATTATACTTTATAGTCGTATGAAAGTAAACACTTGTACAACACTTCATTTTTTAATGTTCTCGCTTGTTGTAGCGAAAGGCAGCAACAAAAGTTTTCCAGAATCTATCTCTTCAGTGTAACTTACTATTCTATTGAATTGTAGCTTATTGTTTTCATTAAAGTTATACCTTCATGTCATTACCGAAAAAGACGAAAACGTTTCTTCTGCGTGCTGAAATTCACTAAAAATGTTTGCTGATCGCAAATGTTCGCTCTGCTTTTGTTTAACCGTTTCCAAAACATTATAGTTCGGGAGAAATGAGATCATCGCTAATTATCGTTTGTTGAAGCACACTGCAGTTTGCATTTGCCGTTTGCTGCAGTACAAACGTCAATGAGACTGAATCAGAATAAGAAGAGCTTTATTGATCATGTCCTCACACACATGGGTTTTTATTTTTTTGGGTTACAATAGCTTTGCGCATTTATAATATTATATATATATATATATATATATATATATATATATATATATATATATATATATATATACATGCGGATATCTACGTATAGACAGAGCAAACATAAAGACATAAAATAAACGTATGTTGTATGTATTGGACTTGTATCAACATAATTAGTCTTCAAACTAGCCTGCATGAAAAGAGAGCATGGATCCAAAACAACTAGCAGATCACCCTTTTTTTCTCCAAGTATATAAGGTGATAAAACATGGTAAACATAGTCTACACACTGGTATGAACTCAAAATGTAAGTCATATAATGGAATGTTCTAAAGTTAAAATATAGAACGGATTAAAGGAAATCCTATGGTGTTCTTTTAAATTGTATCTGAGTGTTTAAAAGAACTAGTGAAGTGTGCATTAAACCAACAAGTTCAAATGCCAAATTTAATTTAAGCTGATGACTGAAATAATTGCCTGCGTCATGTTTTCGTTTCTACACGAAATTCCTTCAGCGAACGTTTCTGACAACCTCACCATCAAACCTGATGCCTTGGCAGAGGATGTTTTTCTCTGTCTTTTGAGTCAGAGGAAAAACACGTTGAAGGAGTGAATCAACAACGACCCCCACCGCTTCAACGCTCCGCCCATTTTCACCCACCCCCACCCGCCCATCCATGCCGACCACCCTCCGGAATTCACCCCTGCCCCCATGCCTCCTCCCCCCACCCCCCTGCACCAGTTGAGATGCTGTGTGTGTGTTTGCTGGTGTGTGGAAGAGATGGATGGTGGTCGTGCCATTACGGCGCAGGTCACGGATCTGGTCACCGGTGTCAGATGTTATGGAGTTTCTCATTTCCTGCAAGAGGGTTTCCCATCCACCATTCATAAAACGGCCCCGCGAGTGCCGGGAAACACATCCCACAAGGTCAGGGACACACCCTTTATGTCCCCGTTTGATCCCGTTAAAGTTCGCAAGCACCGAATAAGTTCTAAGACGGACTGATAAATAAAGATGTAACCCGGTGGTTTACGTCGAATGGAAACGCTAAACGGCTTTAAGAAGTAATTTAAACCAATAGCACTTATATATATTGATCTGAGGTAAAAATGCGCATTTGATTGCAGAGTTTAGACAAATAAAACAAGCAAAAGCGAGGTGTAAATCATCAACAGGTTTTTCAAACTTATCAATTTTATTCCCGATGGATATTAAATTTAAAAGACCATTGGTTTGACCTGTTGAGTTTATTTCTAGATTGAGTAACAAGACTCTAAAACTTTCCTAAAATCCACACAGACATATCAGTTATGAAATAGCCCTTTTATAACGTTAGTTTAATTTTAATATCATTAAATCCATGACACAATACTTCTGTAATCCAAACTATATGTAAAATTGTACATGAAGGAGATTTAACAGTACATACTTAAGCAAAACATTGATTAATTGTTTAAATCCTCAATTGTTCATTAGAGTTAAGCTTGTTTTGATTAGCAAGAGTCAAACTTTTAAAGTTAAACGTTTGAAGGATTTCGTTTTCTTTCTGTTGAAACAAACTAAACATTTCTTCTGTCAGAGTAAAGTTTAGACACTGAAGACACTAAATCCAAACTAATAATCAAACACCAGAAGAATGTTTTCCACATGGGAAACTATCTTTTAAATCAGGACTATGCAAATACACACTTAAAAATAAAGGTTCCAAAAGGGTGTTTAGCAGTGATGCTGTAGAAATAAATAATAGTTTTTGGTTCTTCAAAGAACCTTTCAGTGAACAGTTTCTAAAAGAACTGTTCACTAAAAATTTAAAGAACCTTTTTTTTTTACAATAAAGATTTTTTTTCCGGCAATTAAAAGGTTCAATGGATGTTCAAGGTTCTTTTCAATTGATGCCAATAATTAAAAATAAACATTATTTTTTAAGAGTGTAGGTGCTTTTGAAATGCAACATGGTTCACCAAATGTCATTTTCATTCATAAGCTCAGTATTTAAATGTATATTTTTCACTTTAAAACTTTAAAACCAATACTGAAGAGAAGCACTCTAAAAACACTTCCTTGGGTGTTGAGAATGGTTATTTATTTAGACCTTCCCTCCAAATGAATTGGGAAAACAGGCTATTTGTTTAATCTTGAATTAAACTAATTCACTTTAAATTATTTTGTCAACATTGCTAGGGGGCAAGATCCCAGTTTAACTCATCCACAAAGTCAGTTTAAAGCAGAGGGTTTACAAAACCAACAGATTGGAGGGTCTGTTTGGATGTATTGAGCAGTTCGGATCCGCCATACCTTCACCTCACCCACCCCCACCCAGCCGAACCCCTGAGGAAACGCATAGTTGTCAATACAGTTCACAGAGTTATTCAGCTCTTCTCCTTTCTTTTGGTTTAACGCCGCATTCGTTCAATTCCTCCATTTCTCCGAAATTATCCGCCGAAGCCAACACGAACCCGATCGGTTTTTTGAAACCGAATTAAAACTAATCAAAGGTAAATATCGAGTATGAGAGGAGAATATTTTAAATGCCTCATTCTCTGTTTTACATGTGAAGACTGCTGCTGCATCAATTGTTCTTACAAAGATCATTACGTTTGTGGTTTCATTATAAGGTAAGGATTTAAATTTATTCAAAACACACATGATATTAGGATTAGTTCTCAAAACAGTTTTGACACTCACATATTTTTTAAATCAGTTTCAAGTGTACCAATGATAAACTGTAGAGTTAAAAACAGAGAACAGATGACAAAAACATTCCGATGCAGTTTCCTAATTATCACAGCTCAATCATAGTTTAAAAACATGAGCATTTATCATGATTTTGGCGCATTTTGTCACACAAAAAGATTTGAGACAGGGAGATAACCAGTTGTGTCTTTTGCCAGCTAGTCTTTGCATTTCAGATGCTGTTTCTATTTTTCGTTTCTATTAAATTGCAAAAACGTTTTAGAAACCGTATTAGATTTAAGAATTATTGTCTGTCTAATTTCTGTTTATAAACGCAGACTGCGTTTATATGATTTGCATAATAATTTTCTTAACAGCAGCAACAACAAAAAGTTACAATTTTGTCTGCTCGATTTGAGTACATTAAAATGATCCGTTGAACAAAACTGAAAGCTTGTGTTTATTAATTTGTGTGTATTTATTATGGATAATCTTCACAAAAAAAATCTAAATGAGCTGGCTGCATGTGTTAGCCTATGTACTTCAAAAAAGCTAATACACAACAGATAACAGTGAATACATTTAAAATGTTTCATATGCAGTATAATCATTTTTACAGCTCGTTTTATAATTCCACGTAAAACAGAGATATAACGTTGGTTATTTATGTTGGCGGCTGATTCAGCCTGAACGCTCCTTCCTTACGTCACAATTAAATCATGACGTCGAACGGAAGTATGAAAGGAGCTTTCAGGATTCCTTTCCTCTCCGTCTGTCTTTCAGTCGCCCACTGTACAAAGAACCCGACGACGTCTTTCCCGTGTTTAATTAGCGTAATCATATTATATGATGATGTTCTATGGTTTGACGACATGGTTTCATAAAGGTTCAACATTGTTGATTCAAACAGGTAGCT
Source organism: Garra rufa (assembly GCF_049309525.1). Classification (NCBI taxonomy): domain Eukaryota; kingdom Metazoa; phylum Chordata; class Actinopteri; order Cypriniformes; family Cyprinidae; genus Garra; species Garra rufa. The sequence goes on from NC_133373.1 coordinate 36,706,949, forward strand.
CTGTTGATCTGCTACTGGTCAGGCGCTCACCGAAAGGATATTATTGTTAGCTATTATATTAGTATTTATTTCTAGCATAGCCTACACACTTTATAAATATCTCACTCACCTGAAATGGAGTGCACAGCCATGCTGTAAGTGCTCCGTGTCTGACCCTGTGAAGGAGTCAAAAATAGTGCGATGGTTAGGCTATTTTTGATTGACATCTGACTTGAATAAACTTCTGTTGTAGGTTTTAGGCTCATGCACCGACCGAGGCTCGTTTGTTTTAGTTTTGTTTGCTCTGCTGGTGGCGCGTTCATTTGTGCAGAATGGAGGAAATTTCCAGCATGAATATTTCATAGCGCCTGTGAAATGTAAGAGGAGTTTAAATCGCTCCTTTAATACAAACCGCAAATAATGGGCGCACAAGAACGGGTTTTGATTTTACACACGGAGGAAGATAATTATTAGGCTATCATATTTAAATACAGGATGGATAATTAATTATTATTAATTATTATTTACGCGGGTGTTTTATTGTGATGCTTGTAAATTGAATTTAAGAGTTTACATAGCTAGAAATAAAAGATTAAAATCTATACCTGTATGTGATGTGAAGAGATCTTGGAGTTTCAAATCCAGACTGATGTGGGCAATAAAACGAAACCTTTTAGAAAACTCCCGACAATCTTTGTAAAGTTCATTCGCGTCAAAATATCCCGTCAAATACCTGTTGAAGAAAAAAACAGTCTGGTTATTCCCGCTCTTTTAAAAAAGGTTTTCAAAACTTCTCAACTCTCCTATAAACGTTTATTGAGCATCTATAAGTCAGCAGAACATTTAGTGTTGCTTGTAAACAAATTAAATTATGACATTTAGACAATTATTCTTGTGTTGTATAAACAATCAAACGGTTAGATGTGTTTAAAGTGGTCAAGTCAAATAACCGACCTGCATACTTATTAAAATAAAACATAAACCGCCAACCACCATTACGTTTTCATAACGCTTTTTCAGTGATTATACAGTACTGTCTGTAAGATGATTCTAACACACATGATTGAATGACGGGCTCTGATTGGCAGCCATTTTGTGTGACCGTGCCTTAAGTTCAAGACAAAATCCACACAAGAAAACTAACAAATAAACTAAAGGTCACTGGGTTTATATTTTAAGCGTAATAAAATTTCAAAATACTAGCTGGCGTGTTTACATCTTGTGAGGCCAAATAAAAACATCAAATTGGCAGGGGTTGATGTGGTTCAGGCCGCTTCAAGGTTACAGTAGAAAGAATTTGCGTTCAGGAGCGCCCTCTGGCTGACAATCAGCGCAATGAAGTCAGTGTGGGAAGCGGTGCTGCAGCAATTTTGGGAGCGGATGAGCTTCAGCTACAGGTGATGCTGACGTATAATTGAGACGTTTTAAAAAGCAGAATTAGGGCCTGTATAATTTTAAATACTGAAATGTACGAAAACGACATGGTCAGTATAGTTCAAAATAAAATTTTGTGCAAATGTGAAGCTGACATTGGAAGAGATGACTAAAACCTTGTGTGTAGTTACAAACTTGGTTTTAATTTTTAAATATTTTTTTTATATTTTTTTTTCTGAAACTGGCCATTAGGCCTTCCACAGGGTTCTCTTTTAGCCTCATGCGATACTTTGTGTTTCACTATCACACTCATGTAAATCCAAGATTCAGATAATAGGAATGAAAATGATTGTGAATTTGAATGTAAAGACACGATGATCAGATTTTACAGTCTTGCAGTTTCATCATATGCCGACATGCGCATTCTTACCTTTCATCCGCCATTACCGGGGCGTCAGGAACACTAGTGTGTATGTGTTTATTCCGCAGCTGTGTTGATGTCTGCAGGCCGAATTGTGCAGCAGCGGCGGGTGACGGCGGAGTTCTCCCGGTTCCGTTAAGCATCTCAGCTCGCCGCATCCTCCATAGAGAGCAGGCGAGTGTCGCTAGTTGCCATGCGCAGATCCCACATGAAACTTTACGGTTGTTAAAAAAACAAAACCAATTGTGTTTATGGTTAGATTTAGTTGAGTAGCGTTCTAGATCGTTATTCTATTTTATGTATTTAGTAGGCTTGTGTTCACTCAAATATTTATCACAGATGTTTGCGATTTGTGACTTTTTTATGTAATGCGTTTCAAGGAAAATAACTTAAAGATGTTTCTTTGGAGTTCACACTCACAGCAGCTAATCAATATGAATATTGGCAGCAGTCATCATTGCAGGGAAAATGTGGGGGGGAAATGTATTGCTCCATCTCCTGGTTATTATGAGGTAGTGCAGCATATGTCAGAATCATTTAAAGTTGATAAATACAAAAAATCCTACACGGTTTGCGTCAAACCAGTGTTCGCATAATTGAAGATTTATTCGTTTTTCATTATTTTTTTTTTAAAGCCAACACATATCGAAGGCTGATATTAAAGAGAAAGAGATATTAAAAGATATTTAAACAAATAAATCAATAAAGCCCATTGAACGGCAGAGATTTATCATTGAGGCGACATAAACACAGTTTAATTCTTTTTGCCGTCTTGGCAATTAATGATATATTGTGCTATTTTTTTAATTGAGGACAATATTTTGGATTTTACATTCATAGTTGTTCTAAAAAGCTGATTATTTAAAGTCATTATGTTTATAAAAGATATAAATATTTTACAGCGCTAAATATTCGAAGCTCAATACGATTTTTATTAATGTAATAAAGCTACTGATTATTTAAATATACGCACATTATTATTGCATACAATATATCTAGTTCAAGAAATTTTCTTTAGCAGTAGTTTTGCATGTTCACTATAAACAAAATCTTACAATAGAATATTTTTAGTGAATTCTATCCTCCGGACTAAAATTCCAGTACAATAATATTTCTGTTGGGTGAACAAGAGAACACAACAAAACTACCCTGATATGCTAAAAGTAATGCTAAAATAGTTGACAAAACTATTCAATGAAGTTGGATTTTAACTGAAATGCTGAACTCTATTTTTAGGTCAAGTGTATTTCTCATAAATGTAAGGTTGGGAAAAATCATCACATTTATATCGGGCATGTTTCTCATGTAGTATTTTATACAGTTTAATGATTAGTACATTATCCGTTGGCCAAAACAATTTTTAGAATTTTTGTACGTTACATTTTTGAGGTTTGAATGGTTCTGTTCGTCATAATTGTGCTACTGTTTGAATTTTGCTGCAAAGATTCCGAATATGACGTAGTGAGGCATTTGTTACAATATTAACTTGTTAAACGAAACGTTCTTTCTTATTTGTGAAGGCATTTTTGCTAATGCTTTGTTTTGTAATGAAATAATTGTTAATAATTTAATTAAAAAGTGCTGGACTAAAATGTTGATTTGTACTCAATCGAATAATTTTTACGGGCTCTATATGTATCTTCATATGTCATATCTATCATCTCTTAACCCTCTGGGGCCGACGGTCACGCCGGCGTGACCAACCTACTTTTTTTAAGATCAGCGCAAAAGACACTAAAAATGCTCTGTCGGTTTTAGTCATACAAATTAGAGATATACATCATTGGAAACTGTAAAGTGTGTACTTTTATTTGTGCACACTCACAGGAACAGCAGAAAGTTGTGCTTTTTTATTTAGAATAAAGAAAACAAACAGGGTGATTTCTGTTTTCTCTGTCTCCGCGAACTGCTTTTAGAAATGCGTCACTTAAATCATTCAAACTCGGTGAATACTCAGCACACAAACAGAAAAGTGGTATCTACTGAAAGCTTGAGATTTATGCTTTTAAACGAAGTAAGTTTGATCAAAAACAAATAATCTGTGATAAATTAATCTATATGAAACCAAGGAGATGTCTAGTCTATCCAGTTCCAACTAATTATCTCTAATGTGACCGCGCCCACTATCGCGAAATCTTTTGCCATGCAAATTAGCCATGTGCCACAAGCGCGGCAAGGACCGGAGTATCTGTATGCGAGGAAACTCCCACATCACCACAACAAAGCAACATGACTTCAAGTTCATCTTGGTTACAGTTTGTTCCTGAATTAAGATATGCTGTGAGGAATTAGACTTATATTTACCACGATCATAAGAAGGACGTGATGCGACGCAAACCCAGCAGGAGGAGACATTTACATGAGTAAGTATTACTTTCATTTTCCTACTAGCTTTCGCTGTTGTTTCCTTTGGCAAAACATGTACACATTTCACTAGTTAGACTTATTCCAAACTAAAATTCCTGACTTAATCAAATGAAACATTATGAAGTACGTTTGATTGCATCTCACACAATGGCAGGATATTTATAATGTTCTAGAAAAACGATGTGATTATGACTGTGAGATGCATTTATGACGATATCTTTATGACTGTACAATCATACTTATTAATTTATTTATTTTATTGTACAACAGTAGGGTGAAATATAATATATAATATAATATGAGTGCTTACACTGAATGTGTGTTTACATCACGTTTGTTAGTAAAATAGTGCTAAACGATAATTATTAGTTTCTCAGATATTACATGTCCTTTTTTACATTAGTATAAATGCTAGAGTATAGACTGTATTCTGACAGATGATCCTGATATGATTTTTGATTTGTTTTGTTTTTGTAGTGATCTCAAACCTGCTCAAAAGTGAATCCTGCCCTCTTTCCCTTGAGTCCCTTCAAACTGTTTTCCTGTGAGAGCACTAGAAACTTGAGATGTTCAACTACACTGATATTCTAGTGTAAAAAAAGTTTTTGACTTTTTTTGTGTATGCAAAATAGCAGGTAAGATTTTTCCTGTTTCATTTGTTGAACAGAATTCAGAAGAAGTTTTCAGAAATGCCACAAAGTCTGTGCACATCTGTGTGGTTAGATGAGGGAGCTCAATAATGTGTCTTTGACGTTCATTATGTATGTTTTGTTTATACAGTGTAGTAAATAAAATAAAAATAATCTAAAACTCCATTCTCTGAATCTTCTCACAGTTTCAAGTCAGTCATTGATGGGGCCATTAGGGAGGGCCCTTTTGTCTTTCAGGTGTGAATTGCTAAATATTCATGGGCCATTGCCACACCTATGAATAATCCCTTTCGATCACAAAACATGTTTTATAAAATTTAAATCAATATATTGTTTTCTCTGAACGAGTGAACGAGATGATTTTCACATCATTTGGTTGAAAAAATTCTAGCCTACGACATCCAATTATCTAAAGTCTTGTAAAGAAATGTCCTGTATGTGCTTCATGGCCTTATTTCAGTGACTTCAAAACTTTAGATTTTCAATAACCATGCATAAACATAGTTTTCTCAAAAACACAAACATGCACATTAATGTTGCTTGCATATTATTGTAGCCCAATATGTGCTGATTACAATGTAATCTGACTTTAACCATTCATATGTTTTTAAGATACTGAAAAAAGCACAAATGTCAGGGCATGTCAAAACTTCTTCAGGGCCCCAAAACACCTCAGACCCCAGACCCCAGTCACACACCGTTTTGGATGCTAGCATAAATATCTCTTGTGTCTTTATTTATGATCATACTTTTATTCCAGACAATAAAGGGAATTGGTTTCATTAAATGTTTTATTGTTGTCCTGTCTCTCATTAAAGCTTTCATGAAAATGAAAAGGTTGGTTGGCTGATTAGTTAATGGTAGACTTTACTCAGTATCATCTGAAAATTTAATCTATCATAAATCCAGTGCTGTTGATCAATAATCAATGAAAATGCACTTATAGTACGATGAAGGCTACTGTCAGTCAGCTGTATTCACTTACATCTGAATATAAACCCACTTTCTGCTCCATTTCAGATCCGCAGCAGCTCCCTTCATCAAAATCTTGACAAACGTGATTTTCTTTTCTGTGCTGCCATCGTGTGGTCTATGATCAAACTCTACAAACGACAAACCCCGAAAACTAATAATAAACACAAATGGTTAATTGATTTTCCGCATGTAATACACCGTTCATATTTTCTTTGTTTTTATATGTTATAATGCTTAATATATCATATATAAACATGACTTTGTCTGGCACTGTGAGCTTGATCCATGTTTTAGATGAGTTATTGAATCATTTAGGCTAATTTAAATTTAAAGTCTCTTTACAAACACTGCTGGTACCGCAACACAACACGACCGGAACCGGAAAATGTGCAACAGAAATGAACAAGAGTGTAAATAAATACAGTATACACACTGTAAAATAGATATATCGTAAACAGTTTGACTAAAATGAAACAAAACATAGTTTACATACCTTTTTAAAACCTTTATGACTTTCCAAACTGTTATAAAAGAGTGGGCGCAGCCATTTGTAAATTATATGAGCCGAGCTTCCGGTCTCATCCGTGCCCAGCTATTTTTAGCTGTACCAAACAGCTTGTTTTGCCGCTTGACGTCGCAAATTGGTGTGTCTTACCATGTCATTTAATTACTTAATTATGAACACACTGGTTTGTAGTGCGAACAGTTTTACCGTTTACTGGATGTTGTTATTCTTCTCGAACCGGAAGTCTCAACCATAGGCCTACTTCCGCGGTAAAGAAAAAGGGTGAGTAGGTCCTATGTATTTCAGAGTTATTAACTGCTATTTACAAACGTAAATTTTGTCGTATTTTATCTCAACATAATTTTAAGTACAGTACAATAAAAAGTGGTTGTTTTATCAGTGAAGCGCGAATTATTAGCAAAACAGTTCTAATAGTCACCCATTTTACACGTTTTTAATTTGCAATGGCAGACAAACTCAGGTCTGTGTATAATCGAACTGTACGGCTTGTTTTTACCCAAAAACACGACTAAAATATTAAAATCATTTGCTGACGATCGATATGAATTATAAACGACATTACAGACAGATTTACACTATAAAACAAAAGTTCCCTTAGAAATTTTCGTTCTGATGTGTAATTTTGCTATCAACCAACAGGAGGAGACAGAAATACACTTTTCAGATTCACTATAGCAATAGTAATATTCTCACGACAGAATTTTGCTTAATTACAAGTAATCTGTCCTAATTTTAAGAAATCGTTTAATCAGAGCTTTAACAGCAATACGTCTGACAAATTTTCCTCTTTATCATATTACCAAAACGCAATTCTGAAAGATTTATATTTCAAAAACTACTTGTGCAACATCATAATGGAATGTTACCAGACATGGAAGAAACAGCCTACACTTTAACTTCTCAAAACGTACCAATCAGTGTTTTTTTTTTTTTTTCAGGTGCTTACACCTCACAGTAACTATAAAATAAGGGTTTTTGCAGGTTATATGAAGGTACATTTAACACTTTTTTAAAAATTTAAGGAATAAGAATGAAACAATACGCCAGCAGTGTCTCTAAACGTATATGTCTTGGAAAATACAACTTCCAAAAATCCTTCCAGAAGATTAGCCTACATTATAATTCATTTTATACACACACACACACACACACACAGCTTAAGGCTTGAATAGCTTTGCTCCCAAACACTAGAGTAACACTAGAGTATAGAAATAACTTTTACTGTACCTTCTGATCACACTGCAAAAAAGTGATGTTCTTCATCAATGTTTTTGTCGTTTTCTGGTGCAAATGTCTTAAGACGTTAAAAAAAGCAGCCTTTTTTCAGGTTTCTTTGAAACATAAATCTTTTGTAACATTATAGATGTCTTTAATCATCACTTTTGATAAATTTTAAAGCATCCTTGCTAATCCTTGCTAAATAACAATACTAATTTCTATAATTTCTTTCTTGTTTTTTCCAAGCTAGTGAATGGAATAGTGCATAATGTTACACAAGCTTTTTATTTCAGATAAATGCTGATCTTTGGACCTTTTTATTCAAAGAATCCTGAAAAAAAAAGTACTCAACTGTTTTAAATATTGATAAAAAACAATCATAAATGTTTCTTGAACAGAAAATCAGCATATTACAATGATTTCTGAAGGATCATGTGACACTGAAGACTGAAGTAATGATGCTGAAAATTTAGCAATAAACAGTAAAAATCTTTTGACTGGTATTGCACATAAAATAAGAAGTCTATCTGCCAATGGGCTCAGCAAAAAAAGGACAAAACTAATTTTCATTTCCCACTAACAAATATTTGTTCTTGTTTTAAGCATAAACTCACTTAAATTAGTTCAGTTTCTCAGAAAACCAGACTTCATGTCTTCATTTTTGCATCTCAAGTATGTATCTTGTTTAAGGATGTTTAGATGTATGAATCTGAAATCAAACAAAAAATCTGTGAAAAATTGTGTCTTGCAATGCATGCAACATCTAATGCCATGGCTTTATGAATTGAAGACTTTCTGCTTTTATTTATGACCTTTTAAGGCCTCAATTTTGTGGAAGAGTGAATTAAAACTTTTTATAAAACCCACAGAAACTCTAAAAAACACACACTTGACTGCAAACTCACCATGCTTGAATAAACAGGACCAACATGTAACTTAAACAAGCTTATTTTTAATGGATCTGCAAAATCGTTTGAATTTCCAAAGAGAACGCTCCCCTCCCTGACACGTATCTGGACTAGAAGAGATACTTCCTGTCAATTACAAACATGGCAAAAACTTACAAAAGACCCCAAAAAACCCAAAGAAACCAGCATGCAGGAGAGAATGATTAACTGAGTGTGGGGAAAACAAAACAAAAACATACAGAGGAGATTGATAAAACAAGTAATTCTGAAAAATAAACAACAAACTAAATTAAAAAAAAAAAAAGATAACCAAAAAATATATAATGCCATTCTCTTCTGAGCAAACAGGTTGAATCCGGATGGTTCCACTCAGGCGTGTTGGGTTGAGTTAGCGGGTCAAGCAGAGAGGAGAGGACCAGTGTGTGTGTGTGTGTGTGTGTAATTGTTACAGAAAAGTGATGTTTAAATGTGTGTTTGGGGGGGATGAGCTCTAAGGCTCTACATTAAGGCACCGGACGAAAGAAATCAAAATCAAAGAACAAAAAAACCCAGCTAGAGAAGATCTCTCACACTAACACACAACACTAACCCCAAAACACTGGACAAAAGTCTCGTCTAGGATGTCGTACTGAATGCGACGCCGCTCCTCTGTGCCCACGGACAGCGTCTCCAGGTCCACTGACGGTCTCTATGTAGTGGTGAATGCGCGTTTTGTTTAAATTCATTTCGTTCTTTCTTTCTTTAAACTTTAAAATAAGTAAGAAGAAACATGAAATGACTTTCTTTACATTTGTTTTTTTTTTTCGTTTCAGAAATAAAAATGATGTCAGCAAGCAGTCGTGAGTGTGAGAAACGTTAGAAATGTGTTTTACAGAGAATCCCGTGAGGAGAACGGAAGAGTGTTAGACAGAAACAAGGGATGAGTGAATGAGACAGACAGAAAGAGAGAGAAAGAGGGATATAGAAGAACAGATTGTGTGTGTGTGTGTGTGTGTGTGTGTGTGTGTGTGTGTGTGTGTGTGTGTGTGTGTGTGTGTGTGAGTGTGTGTAAAGTGTGAGTAACTGTGTGTGTCTGTTCAACTGCAGCACTTGGTCTTCCATCCTGTGACTCCGCCTCCAGTGCTGATGTCCACGTTTTCACTGTTGGGCTCTTTTACGGGCGTCTGCGAATAAAAAAAAAAACACACAAAATATATATTAAAAGAGAAGTTCACTTCCAGAACAAAAATTTACAGATTGTTTACTTATCCCCTTATCATCCAAGATATTCATGTCTTTCTTTCTTCAGTTCAATTATGTTTTTTTTTATATATATATAACCAATCGTTTCGCTAGATAAGACACTTCTTCCTCGGCTGGGATCGTTTAGAGCCCTTTAAAGCTGCATTTTAAAATGCATTTTGGAAGTTCAAACTCAGGGGCACCACAGAAGTCCACGATATGGAGATAATTCCTGAAATGTTTTCCTCAAAAATCAATTCCTTTACGAATGAAGACAGACCGATATGAACATCTTGACAAGGGTGTGAGTAAATTATCTGTACATTTTTGTTCTGGAAGTGAGTTTCTCTTTTAACAAGAGATTTTGCTTTTGCAAACTTGCATTTTGAGTTTTGGTGTGAACCCTAGTTTATTTTGATAGCTTGCTTCAATTTGGTTGGTTGGTTTCTAGTGCCAAACTCACAGCAGTTTTTTTTTTTTTTTTTTTTTTTTTTTGCCATTTCTGTCAATGAAGGAGTTTTGGTTCCTTTGGTTGATTTGGCTTGGGGCACTTAATTTTTGGCAACACTGTCGACTTGATTGCACAGACATTACTGGAAGAGAACTAGACAGTAGTGACATCACTGAATCAACAATGAACTGACTTTAGCTGGAAATTGAGTGTTCACTACTGTCATCTTGCATTATCCACACACTATTTTCCGGTTTAACGCTGTAATGCAGCTTTGACACAATCTGTATTGTATACAGTGCTATACAAATTAGTGTTGTCAAAAGTCCCGGTACTTCGGTACCAAGTCGGTACTAAAAAAATTAAAACGTTACGGTACCAGGTTTTCTTAAGTACCGGTGGTACCGACTATCCGGTCAACCCGGTTCTTAATACGCTATACAAAAGGTGCGCTCTCACGCATTGCACACAGTTGCGCTCTCTTCAGCGGTGCTGCTGATGCCGCGGCTCTGACTCCACTTGTTGACAAAGTAGAGCCAGGCTTGCTCCAAATAGTTTGGATTTGCGGCTGAACAAGGCGAATATCATAGATCATCAAAAAACTATTTGCAAAAGATGTCGTCTAGGTTCTCTCGAAAGGAGGAAACATCAAACTTAAAACACCTCAAAGATCGACTCCGGGATCAAATGAAAGAGTTCAAGTAAGGTAAGTTTCATTTTAATTTCATATTTAGAGCATTATTGCATATTTTAATTTGAATGTCAGACTGAAATAAACATCACCGTTTTATAGTGAATCGTTAGCATAAGCGCGGCTAACGCTAATTATGCTGGGCCTTAGAATGAATTTGAACCAACGCTCCTATAACTTTTGTTAAGAGTAAAAAAAAAATAAGGACATGATGTATTTACTATTTTTTACACAAATGACATGTGTATCCAAAATATATGTGTTAGAGAATGTACAAATGTATGTATAGTTAACAATGTCTATGTCCTTAATATTCGTCTGTCAAAAAACGTTTTAGGTTTATTCTTGACTGGATAAATATGAATGCAGTTTGGATTGAATAAAAGTACAATCAAATAAAACACGTTTTATCCCCTGTTTAGTTTGGTAATACTTTAAAATAAGATCAAATTCATGCATCATCTAACATAAACTTAAAGTAAGTGAAACATATTTTTACAACATTAATTCATGTTTGTGAATGTTATTTAATACAAAAAGACATGATCATGTTTGTTCATGTTTAACAGATTAATATGATTTTATGCATTAGTAAATGTTGAAATTAGCCTAACCTCACTAAGAATAATTGCCATGTAATGTTAACTACTGTTTATTGTTAGGCAATGTTATCTAACAAATGAAAATTGTAAAGTGTTTTTAATACTGCAGTTTTCATCTGTGATAGACACTTGTCTTAATATATGTAATCTTATCTTAATTTATTATAACAGCTGAGGTTAGTTTTTTACTGAAAATTCATATTTTGCTGGTGTCAATGATCTAATGTTGCATCTGGTCAGACTTAGGCCATGGCTTTACTTAAGTATATTATATTTCTTTTTACAGTTGCAGATTAAGGAAGATCATGAAAGACCCCAGCGAACTACAAAACAGACAACAGTGCAGATGTTTTTCAGCAACAGCAGCAGAAATATGACAAAAAGTTTTGGGTGAAGCTTGTTTACATTTGTTATGCCTGTAATTGATTTAGATGTTATTTCATTACTAAAATGTTTACAAATACTTTTTTAACCTGTGAAAAAAACTTTTAACAAAATTTTACATTAGTATAAAGAATGGCACTGTTTTTTGTACATTTTATTTTTTTATTAATAAAAAATAGTGTGTTGCTCAATTAATATGTTATTGTGTTTTGCTTTGGTACCGAAATTGGTACCGAGAACCGTGGATTTTCAATGGTATTGGTACCGAATACTAAAATTTTGGTACCGTGACAACACTAATACAAATAAAGGTCACTTGACTTGACCATTGCAGTCCGGCTGATCAGGATGCTCAGAGTCATGTTTTGATAGAGCCACAGTGTTCATTAGGGGTGTGCGATAAGATCATAATTGTTGTTTTAACCATATGTGAGCTTATGTTATCACTCACTTTGCAAAAAAACTTTCTTGAGAGTCTAAAAGCATTCACTGCATGTTGAAGCCCATTAAAATGCCTCTGTAATTCAAGTTATGAAAGCAAAAATATCCCTATATCCACCTTTTTTTTCCTGTAAGAGTGGGAGTGGCCATTTGTAAATGTTATGGGTCTGGCTTCCGGTCTCATCTGTGTTCAGCTATTTTTAGCTGTACAAAACAGCTTGTTTTGCTGCTTGATATTGCAAATTGGTGTGTCTTACCTTATTATTTTAATGCATTATCCTAATTATGAGCACACTGGTTTGCAGTGCAAACAGTTTACCATTTACTGCATGTTGTTATTCCTTTCGTTATTTATTTCCCTATAGCAGATAATGAACTGGAAGTCTCACCCATAGGCTCACTTCCACTGTGAAGAAAAGGTGGATGGGTTTTTGTTCTTTATATTTATATAGTTGTCATATCACACAAAAACAGTGCCGTTTTCATAAATATTAAGTGTTTGAGCATGATTGCAAATGAACAACTAATTTTATTCAACAGTTCAACCAACAAAAAGGTAATACTGAGTGAAAATAGCTCCAAAAAGCTGGATCAAAATTTGTGCATTTTAGACCAAGACTGCAGTGCTTCATTTCTGAATTAATCTGTTTTTGAATGAATCATTTGAGTCAATGATTCATTCATAAACAGTCACTCGATTTGTTTCTAAATGAATCAGCCATTTTAAATGAATCTCTCGAATGAGTGATTTAATTAATCACATGCACTTGCGCATAGTTGTTCAGGTAGCTTTGCAAGTAGGTTTCCTAAAGCATCTTGAAGTTGCCAAAGTTTTTCTGGCCACTTCATATGCAGCTTCTGTGCCACTCCAGCAGTACAAAGATAGATTTAATTGATACTGATTTAATCTGATTGGTAACAGACCTCTTATTTTTCTAATAGAAAAAATTTGACATAAAAAGATGATACATTTAATAATGTTGGGAGGACTGGAGACTCACATTGGACACCATCATTCAGAAATTCAAGACGTGGAAGACCTCTAAGAAGACCTCACAAATGTATTTGTGTACTAATTAGTTTCACTATCAAATTGAAATAATAAATGGAAATGGAATGTTATCATCTAGCAAAAGAAAAGGCCAAAATCAACGAACCAATCACTGAATGTACAAAAGAGATCAGCCGCTGCGTCTGTGTAGTTAGTCACTGTACTCACCTTTCTGAGAATGTCTTCTGCTAACGTGAGGAACGCCTTTTCGATGTTGATGTTGGCTTTTGCACTCGTCTCGAAGAAGCGAATCCCGTGTTCTCTCGCGATCTGAGGATCAGCACAAGGACAGATAACATTTATTGTGTTATTGTGGCGCAGGCCTGAACTAATATGCATGAACCCATATGATTACACAAGTTCTTAGAGATATGAACACTTAGCAAAGTGCTTCAATAGGATAACTGACAAACTTTCAACAAATAAACTTATTCACAGAATGCTGAAAAAAAAAAAAAAAAAAAACTGGTCAACCAAAATCTCAACTAGTAAACAAACTGTCCATCCTAGGTAGAGACAAACTTCACGATTCAATTCCTTTTTTGATTCAATTAAATTTCAATCTTGATTTATTTGTATATACAGACAATCAGTGAGAGTATGACAAAATGTTTTCCAAGAAAAAAATGTCTCAGCTAATGCTGTAAACTTGGGTTTAAAGAAGTTATTCACTTCCAAAACAAAAATGTACAGATAATCTACTCACCCCCTTTTCATTCAAGATGTTCATGTCTTTCTTTCTTCAGTTGTAAAGAAATTATGTTTGAGGAAAACAGTTCAGGATTTCTCTCCATATAATGGACTTCTATGGTGCCCCCGAGTTTGAACGTCCAGTTCAAATGCAGTTTAAAAGCAGCTTCGAAGGGCTCTAAACAATCCCAGCCAAGGAAGAAGGCTCTTATCTAGCGAAACGATCGGTTGTTTTCTAAAAGCATTTACAATCAACAAATGTTCATCGTGTCTAGCTCTGAGGAAGCTGTGTATTCCGGTTCAAAACAGTTAAGGTATGCCGAAAAAGTAACATGTCATTTTCTCCTACATCGGTGCTGAAGTACCGACCCAGTGTTTACAAAGTGAATGAGCAAAGATCATCAAACACCCTTTACAAAAAGTTCACACAGAGCTAGACAAGATGAGCATTTAAAGTTAAAAAGTATATAAATTGTAATTTTTTTTTTTTAAATAACCGATCGTTTCGCTAGATGACACTCTGATTCCTCAGCTGGGATCATTTAGAGCCCTTCGAAGCTGCATTTAAACAGCATTTTGGAAGTTCAAACTCAGGGGCACCATAGAAGTCTATTATATGGAGAGAAATCCTGAAACGTTTTCCTCAAAAAACGATTTCTTTTCGACTGAAGAAAGAAAGCCATGAACATCTTGGATGACAAGGGGGTGAGTAAAATATCTGTAAGTTTCTGTTCTGGAAGTGAACTTCTCCTTTAAGAATCAATTTCAGTTGATCAAATTGAAAATCAGTATTTTCAGCCCAGCCCTAATCCTAACTCATCCACAGTCTCACCTGTTCCCCCTTGGCTTTAGGTACGATACGTTTGTCCTCCATGTCACACTTGTTGCCTAGCAGCATCCTCTCCACATCCTCGTTAGCGTGCTGTAAAAAAAAAAAAACCACACATTTGAGACGATGCATTCGTACAAAATACTTATGTTCACACTGACAGCTGAAATTAAAGTGGCTTCAGAAATCTTTGAAGAAACAGTACTGAAGGACTGAGTTGCATCATTGGTGCACTTAACTAGTATTTGAACGAAAAGCCACCAAACACAACCACATCCCTCATGGAGTCTCATGTTATATGAATTCTGGTGAAAATGCTGATCGTTGGGAAATTCTGCATGAATCATCAGAGCGAAAATCAAACGGTCAGCAGTTTCACTACACGGCTATGTATCTTTAAGTTTTTTTTTGTTTTTTTTTACAGGACTGGAACTTCAAAAGTCCTACACCAGCTGTTCTCGACTCAAAAATGGGTCGCAGGGCTGTTCTATTTATAACAACACAACAATAAAAAGCAACTACCCATATGATCATGCATAGTCAGGCTAGTAAAATAAATGGGCATAATAACTTTCAAAAGGGAAGAGAAAACACTTCCCATATTGTTTTGCTGTTGACGTCAAAAGATGCTTGTCCAAACAAACGCTGTATTTAGGTACAGATTTATGGGTCTCAAAAACCATGAACAAAACTATGACAGATAAAGGAATACTAAACGCCAATATGGTTTCATTTGACCAGGATTGTGTTGTGTGCAGTCAGTCATATCTCAAAAATCACATTAATAAATTCACAAATCATTGAGCAAGAGTTAACTAAAACCAAAAACATTTTCAAACATTAACTGAAATAAAATAAGTTACAGATTTTATATTTTAATTCAATTAACATTTATTTCAAGCATTAAAAATTATTTCATGGCTTTAGTTTTAGTTGATTTAATTCTACTTATGCTAGTACTTCTAAAAATGAGAGATTTAAAATAAAGTATGTTTTTTTTAATTATTTCAGTTAGTTGCAAATGCAATTTTTCTTTAGGTTACAGTACTACAATAACTAAAGCTAATAAAAACAAATACATAGATATTTCAAGAAAAACTAATTAAAAACAAAAATGACAAATACACAAATGAAAACAGAAAAATAATAGTAATAATAATTCAAAATATTAACAGTATATCAACACTAAAATAACACTGCATTTTCATAGCAATAACACATTTGTAAACCTGGACCACAAAACCAGCCATAAGCGTCAATTTTTTTAGATTTATACATCATCCGAAAGCTGAATAAATACGCTTTCTATTGATGAATTGTTAGGATAGTACAATATTTGGCTGATATACTATTTTCTATTAATTCTATTAACGCTATTTAAAAATCTAGAAAAAAAAAATTGATTTAACATTGTCCAAATTAAGTTTTTAATGCATATTACTAATCAAAAATTAAGTTTTGATATATTTACGACAGGGAATTTACAAAATATATTAATGGAACATGATCTTTACTTAATATCCTAAGTATTGGGTATGTCATGTGTAAAAATGGGTCTTAGGCCAAAACTAGTTAAGAAAACTTATTACAATACTACAAATCACAACATTTTCTATTCAGACATACCCAAAAAATGTAAATTTCATATTTTTTTTGTCAACACTTAACATCATTTTTCATTTCTTTCTTCTGTTGAACACAAAAGACAATATTTTGAAGTATGTTTGTGACCAAACAGTTTTTGGTTTTGGTTCTGTTGAAGTCAATGGGAACCAGCAACACTTTGGTTACCCAAATTCTTCAAAATATCTTCTGTAATGTTCAACAGAAGGAAAGAACACATCAATTCCTGAATGGCTGTTGTCTGAGAGTTGGAGAAAGGTTGTGTGGAGACTGACCTCGTCAATATTTCTGAGCCATTTGCTGATGTTTTCGAAGCTCTTGGCGTTGGTGATGTCATATACGAGCATGATTCCCATGGCCCCTCTGTAGTAAGAGGTAGTGATGGTGTGAAACCGTTCCTGCCCCGCTGTATCCCTGCACAAACACAGACAACCACAATCAAACACTTCATTTCACTGCAGCAACCCAGACACTCATGGACCCAATGAATAACAGAATACAGAAGATCCGAATTTAACTTTGGCTGGCAATAGCTGGTGACCACAGCTGACTAGTTTAAGCGCCTCCAATTGTTACCAACCAATTCTATCTCAACAACTGTTGCCATCCACTATACTGAAAGACAAATGATTGTGTTTCAATAGGGTACAAGGCATTTTACAGAAAGTATAAAAAAAAATGGAAAAAACAAAGCTGAGGAGATAAACACAAGATTGAAATTTGATTCACAATTCAACGAAAATCCACCAAACCAGTAAAACGTCATTCATTCAGATGGATTCAGACTTAAAAATGAAGCCAAACGTCAATGTTTTTTAGATGCAACTGTAATTTCATTAAAAACATTTTGCTCCAATGACAATGGAATTATTTGGCTGATTTTCTATTTTGTATTTGCAGTAAACTGTCTTTTAAAAAAAATACTGTGTCACTGTGACACAGCCAAGAAAGATTTTCTTTCTTTTTCTGTCATTACTCCAAAATGGTAACACATTCCTGGCCGCAAGCCACCAAATGAAACTATGAGGAAAAGCAATAACCCAGCAGATCACTCTCTGAATTGCAGGCTGGCTTTTTTTCGTTTAGCATGAGCTGTTTGGATGGTAACTTCCAGGCTTACTTGCCAGTAACTGGTTTTATCTTCTGACTAAAGCCAGTTAAATGCATTTGGTAATTTGCATCCTGCATACAAAATACTAAGGCTATTGCAATAACTAAATAATAATAATAATAATAATGAACTATTTGAATAATAAATGAATAATAATAATAATAATAATAATATTGCATACAAAATACTAGGGCTATTCTAATAAATCAATGATATTAATAGTTAAAGTTTTCAAGTTGATGCAACTATATGTGACCCTGGACCACAAAACCAGTCATAAGGTAAAATTTTACAAAACTGAGATATATACATCATATGAAAGCTCAATAAATAAGCTTTCTATTGATATATGGTTTGTTATGATATGACAATATTTGGCCGAGATACATCTATTTGAAAATCTGGAATCTAAGGGTGCAAAAAAATCAAAATACTGAGAAAATCACCTTTAAAGTTGTCCAAATTAAGTTCTTAACAATGCATATTACTAATCAAAAATTACATTTTGATAGGTTTACAGCAGGAATTTTACAAAAAATCTTCATGGAACATGATCTTTACTTAATTTCCTAATGATTTTTGACATAAAAGAAAAATCAATAATTTTGACCCATACAATGTATTTTTGGCTATTGCTACAAATATACCCCAGCGACTTAAGACTGGTTTTGTGGTCCAGGGTCACATATATTATTAAGTTGAGCAAAAAATGTGTGACTTTTTTTTCCATTGTTTGTTTACATTAATATTAAAGTGATATTGTCAGATTTGTGACAACTCCTTTTCACGTTCTTAGAAGTTACAGTGTTGCTTTATCTTTCCAGAAAGCATGTGAAACATGTTGGTTATATCATTCAGTTTTTAAATATAATCTAATTTTATATACACTACCAGTCAAACATTTTTGAACAGTAAGATTTTAAATGTTCTTTAAAGGATTTTTCAGGATTCTTTGATGAATAGAAAGATCCAAAGATCAGCATTTATCTGAAATAATAAGCTTTTGTAACATTATACATTTGTTTCGGGAAAGAAATCATAGAAATTAACGTTTTTATTAAGCAAGTTAAATTGTTCAAAAGTGATGATAAAGACATTGATAATGTTACAAAAGATTTCTATTTCAGATAAATGCTGTTCCTCTGAACTTTCTATTCAAAGAAACTTGAATGATTTCTAAAGGATCATGTGACTCTGAAGACTGGAGTAATGATGCTAAAATTTAAAATCACATGAATAAATTACATTTTAAAATGTATTCAAATAGAAAATATTTCTTTTAAATGGTAAAAATATTTCTAAATTTTTGTGTTTTTGCTATACTTTGGATCAAATAAATGCAGGCTTGGTGAACAGAAGAGACTTCTGTTAAAAACGTTAAAAATCTTGCCGTTTAAATACTTTTGACTGGTAGTGTAAATATAATTTAATTTTATATAAATCATACTTAATTTTATATTTTAAATTTCATTTAAATTAAATTGACACACTTAAAACATTGCTGTATTGCATGTTGCATTGTGTATAATGTGTTATATGAACTCATGCAAACACACTCAGTACTTACCATATCTGTAGCTTTATCTTCTTTCCTTGCAATTCAACTGTTTTGATCTTAAAATCGATTCCTAGAAAGACAGAAGTTGAAGAAAGACACTTAGAATTTTTTAATTCTGCGAGTGAAATATTTAACGAAAAAGTTGCATGACTAGAATTTTTTTCATTGGAAACAGGTCCATCTAGGATTTCCATACTAGTCTGGAGTCACATATGAACATGAGTTTGCAGTGGACTGCAGTGGATCTACCATCTTCCTGAGGAACGTTATAGGAGGCTTTTTCACCAGGATGTTGAGGCTAAAAATCAAATCAGAAGGTCCAGAGCTTCTCCACATATCTCACACGCTACACTACTCTTCAAGCAGTTTGTTATTTGCCAATATTGCTGTAATCCTTAGTACATTAACTAGCTTAAATTTACTCTTATGTTAGGAAGCTTGCATTATGCACAACATTAGCCTACAACAATGACTAGATTATCACAGTCTAAAAAGAAAAGTTGTTTCAGAGGTGGAACAAGTTATTACATCTAGGACTGGTTTCACAGACAGTGCTTAGGTTAAGCCAGGATTAGGTTCAATTAGGACATTTAAGTATCTTTTATAAATGTGCCTTAGAAGATATTTTTGAATTTGAATATGTTTCTTTCACTTAAAACAGCCTAGACATGCATTTTAGTTTGAGACTAGAATTGTCTGTGAAAGCAGGGGTTAAAATATTTCATCAGTCACTGTAAAAGTGTGGGATGAGTAGGCAGGCATACATTAATTTGTTGTAAGACCGTCTCAACCAAAATCTGAACTTGTGCAAATTTTCCTCTAAGGCTACTAGCGTGGGAGAAGCTTTTACAAAAGAGAAACAAACCTGAGCATTCATGGTGACACAGAAAAGCTTTAAGATTACATACAGCAGAAACAGTACAGACTGGGCATTTCTACCTTATTTTCTATTTTAAAAGCAAAAAATAAATCACAAAACACAAGCTTTGCAAAGTAGCATCACAGTGTTTGTTCATGTAGATGATGAAGGATAGAGAGATCTCTCAATAGCAGCGTGTGTTGTTGAGACTAGCACAGACCAACACGGACAGGACAGACAGAATGGAAAGGTTCATCTGTGAAACGGCTGAAAGTTTAATGGCCCAGTGGCACAGTAAAAGCATTCAGACAGAAACTCACGCTGGAAAATGTCCTGCACTGATCGCTGGTTAGATACTCTGTTTATCCTGCTGCACAACTTTATTAGTGATGTTTGCAGAGAGACTTGGACTAGTAGGTGACTTCCACAACACCCTGGTTACCGTATGCAATGTGCAAAAAAAAAAAAAAAAAAAAAAAAAAAAAATTTGCAACCACATGGTGACAACCTAAATCTCTCA
>NC_133373.1:36727897-36825065 GCF_049309525.1 Garra rufa
TGTTAACACAATGAATAATAACTGAAATCACAACTTACTTAATTTCATTTTTACGAATGAAATCCCACTGCAGCTTGAAATAGATTTTCCTCCTTTAAGGACACAGCATGATTCATAATTGATCAATGATCCATAATTTTATAGATGATTGAATGCTTTTTTACAGAAGCTGCTGTGATAATTAGTTTAATGACCCTCTTGAAGCTACAAGGGCACAAAGTACTTTCACAAGAAAAGTTTTTTTGTCTTAAGTTGCCAAGGCAATTATGAACGCTTTTTGGATTGATAAAACAGGCTAAAACGGCCTGTTTAGCTAACTAACACAAGGTAACCTCTTTGAGAATAGTTTTTTTTTCTCCACAGCTGGCAAACACAACCAAGGCTTTCAGAAATATCAGAAAAGAGGTAAACGGTTGTCGTTCCAAACCTGTATGACTTTCTTTCTTCTCATTGTTTGGTTCACAAAGTTCTTCAAAACATCTACAGAAAAAAAGAAAGACATAAGTTATTTAACGAGTTAGTAAATGATGAAAGACTTTACATGTTTGAGTGAACTATCCCTTTAACAAAGCAACATTTCATTCTTGCATAGATGAACTTTTCTAGAATGGTGTTTCATTGTGAGACTGTGTAATTGCATCATGGTTAAAGTGCTTCTCAAGTAGGATGTGATAGCAATTTATAATCATTAATTAATGGATTAAAGAGTGCAGAATTCTTTCATTTACATTCATTTGACACAGTATCGCTGTATATTAGTAGCCAAATGTTTGGAATAATTCAAATTTGTTCATGTTTTTAAAAAAAGTTTTATTCTGCTCTCCAAGGCTGCATTTATTTGGTCAAAAATACAGTAAAAAATAAATCATTCAGAAATCATTCTAATATGCTGATTTTCTGCTCAAGAAAAATTTCTGATTAATATTAATGTTAAAAGCAGTTGTGCTGATTCATATTTTGTCGAAATTGTGATATGTTTAATTTATTACAGGATTCTTTGATTAATGGAAACTTCAAAAGAACTGCATTTATTTGGTTGAAAATACAGTAAAATTGCGAAATATTATTAAAATTTAAAATAAGTGTTTTCTATTGTAATATATTTTAAGACGTAATTTATTATTAAACTGTGATACGTTTAATTTACTACAAGATTCTTATAGAAATAGAAAGTTTAAAAAATGAATTTGTTTGAAATACGATCTTTTGTAATATTTTGAATGTTTCAAAACAGTTACTTTTGAAAACATCAAATCTTTGGTAGTTGTTTTAAAATTTTAAATAAACAGCTCTTCTAAATTGCAATAATATTTTACAGTATTACTGATTTTACTGTATTTTTGATCAAATAAAGCAGCCTTGGTGAGCAGAAGAGATGTCTTTCAAAAATATTTTTTAAATCTTACATTGAAATCTTGCAGAGTAAAAGTCTTTCTCAGTCTTTTCTCGTTTGCTGTGCACAGATTCTTCTACCCAAAACATCAGAAATCAGCCTGAGGGTGTTTTGAGTCCGAGCAACACAATGAAACTTTCAGTACTCCAGTGCTGCGCATCTGTACGAGTATGCTTTACATCTAAAAATATATTTGAAAAGATCCCAGCAGTCAGTACAAATCTGTGTTTGTTTGTGAAGAAAACAAATGCTGCATTGGAGTTTACTGACGAGGAATCTAGAGCACAAATGCATCTTGGGAAATGTCCGTTCAGTCAGTGGCAGTTAATCAAATTACCCAGCATCTGTCTTCTATCAGATTCCCTCCATGCTGATCTTTGGTTAAAAAACGGGAGGTTTAGAGGAAGTCGGACACTCTGAACTGGATGTTCAGTCTTTACAAACTTCCCAGAATCTCAGTATGAGCAGATCTGACTGATGATGGACATACGTGTGTGTGTGTGTGTGTGTGTGTGTGTGTGTGTGTGTGTGTGTGTGTGTGTGTGTGTGTGTGTGTGTGTGTGTGTGTGTGTGTGTGTGTGTGTGTGTGTGTGTGTGTGTGTGTGTGTGTGTGTGTGTGTGTGTGTGTGGTCTGGTATTCATCACGTTGTGGGGACCAAATGTCCCCATAAGGATAGGAATACCAGTAGATTTTGACCTTGTGGGGACATTTCTCAGGTCCCCATGAGGAAACAGGCTTATAAATCATGCACAATGAGTTTTTTTGAGGAAGTAAAAGTTTGCACAATCTCCTGTGAGGGCTAGGTTTAGGTGTAGGGTAGGGTTAGGGCGATAGAAAATACGGTTTGTACAGTATAAAAACCATTACGCCTATGGAATGTCCCCATAAAACATGTAAACCAGTGTGTGTGTGTGTGTGTGTGTGTGTGTGTGTGTGTGTGTGTGTGTGTGTGTGTGTGTGTGTGTTTGTGTGTGTGTGTGTGTGTGTGTGTGTGTGTGTGTGTGTGTGTGTGTGTGTGTGTTATTCAGTAATCGTATTTCTCTAAGTAGCCTTAGGCATAGAGGTGCAGATAGCAGCCTGTAAATCATCAGTGTAACTTGCGCACACGCACACACACACACACACACACACACACACACACACAGACCATTCAGA
The DNA here is from genome assembly GCF_049309525.1 of Garra rufa. Classification (NCBI taxonomy): domain Eukaryota; kingdom Metazoa; phylum Chordata; class Actinopteri; order Cypriniformes; family Cyprinidae; genus Garra; species Garra rufa. The sequence goes on from NC_133373.1 coordinate 36,730,447, forward strand.
CAACAGAAGAGAATGACATGCCTATTAGGAGCTTTATGTAGCCCTGAGGCTCACCCACGGCCATGAGACAGAGAGAATGGATCACAGAAGAAAGAGAAAAGTGTGTGCTGTCGAGTGTGCGTATCTATATGTTAGTCATCTGATCAATAATTCCTCCATTTCAGTGGAATGAAGCGTTTAGTGTCATCACATACTGAATAGCACTATTCATTTATGCACACACATTAGCTATTTAAAGCTAACATGTGACCCTGGTCCTCAAAACCAATCAAAGGTCAATTGAAAAAAAAAGGGGGTTTATACATCAGCTGAAAGATGAATAAATAAGCTTTCCATTGATTTGTTGATAGGATAATATTTGGCCGAGATACGACTATTTGAAAAATCTAAAATCTGAGGGTGTAGATTTTAGGGTGTTTTAAGTTCTTAGCAATGCATATTATTAATCAAAAAATAAGTATTGATATATTTAAGGTAGGAAATTCACAAAATATTTTCATGGAACATAACCTTTACTTACAGTTTTTTTACAGACGCTAGGACACATTTCTCAATACTTAGGTCACTTTTGCAAAACTCTTCACACACTTCTCCTAACCGACTTTCAGCTTGGCAAAGCAGTTCATTTCACGTTCAAAATGCACTACAACTACCAAAACACTTTATTCAGGTCTCAAATAAACTCATTCTTCCAGAACACTAGCAAAGGTTGACAGCCGACAAACACACTTTGTCACCCACAAAACAATGGCCTAAAAAACACTAACAACATGTAGCATTACACAGTGTTTTCTTGTGTAAAACAAGGACACATCTCGGTTTATAATTGCAATATATATTGTTTAGAACTGCAATATATGTTACTGGAATGAATCAGACATGATGCAGAATTCGTCAATATTTTATGTTGTTTATTTATTTTTATTTTTTTGCACTAAGTAATTCCAAAATACAAGAATTTGTATACACACTGATACAGATACAATAGTAATGCTAATCTAATCGCATTTTTAGATTTGAAATATGTTTCAATAAAATATTGCTTTTTATTATTTTACTTTCTTATTAAGTTTTGCATTTTGTTATTGTTTTGAACATGAGTTTAACAGTTTTGAAAACAGTATGTAAGCATGTGCAAAATGTCCTGTACGTACCAAGATTTTTGGCAGTTGTTGTGTCTGAGTGAGAAAAGAATTCATGAAATTTGAGAGATGTAGTCATTGAATGCATTTTGTGCCAAAATAATGATAATTGATCCTCAGTTTAGCCCACATAGACTTCTGTTGTGCTCACTGTGTGAAGAGTTTTGCAAAAGTGACCTAAGTATTGAGAAATGTGTCCTAGCGTCTGTAAAAACCTGTAATATCCTAATGATTTTTGGCATTAAAGAAAAATCGATCATTTTGACCCATACAATGTATTTTTGGCTATTACCAAAGACCAAGGTTTTGTGGTCCAGGGTCACATATTTGTTTCATTCGGTTTTGTCTGAGTGGTCTAACTTTTTTCAGACTGTTTTGTCCTTAAGGTATAACTAAGTATGCACTGGTAAAAAAAAAAAAAAAAAAAAAAAAAATGGGTGTAGAAACAATTTTAACTCAAAATCGCTAGTAAATTTCACAAATAATTACAAATAATTGCCAAGTAACTTGTTAAATTAAACATGGAATTTTAAAGTAAAATTTCTTGTAAAACACTCCAAAAAAATAAAATAAATAAATAAAAATTTACAATGTATAGTTTTTATCTCGAGCACACTTACAAAAACACTACCATTTAACTGAATTGGGAAAAATGATTCATTTTAGTGAACCAGTTTGTTTTAATGGTTCATTTAAATGAATGGGATTGAATTAATCACCTAAAGATTCAAATGATTAGTTTGAGTCTCTGCACAGAAATCACTCTGAAGAATATTATAGTGCATGATAATGGGTTTTTTTAGTGATAGATTCTGAAAGGTAATTTTAATACTTCACATCTTCATAATTTTGTGTTTTTGTAGGGTAATGCTGATGTTTTAAAGTGTGTTTTTCTGCTTTTATTAGTTAACTAATAATTAAAATTGATTTCAATTTTCTAAATTTTCTTCAATAAAAACTACACACAAACATATAAATATATAAAAAATGGGGCGCTAATATGTGCATACTAATATGTACCATTTAGGTACTAATATGTGACCCTGGACCATAAAACCAGTCTTATGTAGCAAGGGTATATTTGTAGCAATAGCCAACAATACATTGTATGGGTCAAAATTATCGATTTTTCTTTTATGCTTAATTTTATGATCATGTTCTATGAAGATATTTTGTAAATTTCCTACTGAAAACATATCAAAACTTATTATATAGTATTAGTAATTTATTAGTAATATGCATTGCTAAGAACTTCATTTGAGGGTTCCCGATTTTCAAATAGTTGTATCTCAGAAAAATGTTGTTATATCCTAACAAACCGTACATCTATGGAAAGCTTATTTATTCAACTTTCAGATTAAGTATAATTTCTCAATTTAAAAAAATTGACCCTTATGAGCAGTTTTGTGGTCCAGCATCACATATGTACTTTTAAAGTACTAAGCTACTAATGTGTACCATTTAGGGATAAATAAGGTACAAAGGCATACCTTTTAGCTTTTGTACCTTAGGACAGCACTCCAGTGACAGCTTTGTGCCTTTTTTTTCTAACAATAGAGCTGTTTTGTATTCTCTATGATTCCAGACAGATTTTATTTTGGAAAATCTGGGCTGTATGATGTGTGGCATTCACAGCCAATTTTACTTCTGTAACAAAAGTTGTCACTGAGGTGGTACCTCTTTAAAAGGCATTCAAATGTGCCATTTAGATAGAAATATACACTTCAGGTCATAATAACTACATTAAAGGTACAAACATGCACCCTGCAGGGGTGAATAAGATACAAATGTACACCTTCTGGAAAGATGCCACCGCAGTGACAGCTTTTGTACCTTTTTTTCTAAAATTGTAAGTCTTAGTGACATCAACTGAATAGGAAAGTCATTTTAGGGGCGGAGCAAGTTTTTGGCTACATTTTTTTTTCTCTCGTTCTTTTCTCGTTAATTGATACTAATCCAGTAACTATAAAAGTATGGATTTTGAGTTTTATTGTGTCTTGGCACAGGTACTAAAGGTCCTTGCACACTGAGTCCTTAATTTTCGCATGCATTTATTTTTTCGAAAATTCTTATTACAGATGCAAAAAGTGCAGAAAATAGAACCTTATCCGTTTTTTTTTTTTATGACAGACCAAAGTTTGGTGTAAACATAATTGACACAATGTGAAGTTGTATTTTTTTTTTAACATGCAAAAGTTTTGCACGAGAATTTCGGACTGTGTGCAAAGACCTTAACTCAACAGATTTTTTTTCAGATACGATGAGATATTAGATATAATCTGAACAGGACAGTCATTTTTAGGGGCAGAGCCCATTTTCAGCTACATTTTGATCAGATTACATTGGAAAAAAGTACAAAAGCTGTTACTGTGGTGGTATCCTTTCAAAAGGTCCTAAATTACACCATTTTAGATACTAATATGCACCCTTTAGAGACAAATAAGGTACTAATGTGTATTTTTTATATAAAAAAGGCACCATAATGGCGGTGTTTATACTTTTTTTGTGTTGGAACATTTTGAGACCACAGAGCAAGAATTTATGAAGCCAAAAAGTAAAGGTTGCTTATGATTTTTTTTATTTGTTTTGCATTTAGTGCTGCTTGCATTCAATAAAAAAATTTAAGTTTATTTTATAAAGATAAAATCAGTGTATGTGTGTGTGTGTTTGTGTACAGTTCCATTTTAAAATATGCCAAAAAATGCAAGTGTGTGTGTGTGTGTGTGTGTGTGTGTGTGTGTGTGTGTGTTGGCTGCAGGGCAGTGGCTTTATTTTGAGAAAGTTAATTGCAGGAATGTTGATACTCACTGACAATGTGTGTGTGTGTGTGTGTGTGTGTGTGTGTGTGTGTGTGTGTGTGTGTGTGTGTGTGTACCTGGGTGTGTTTTTGATTATCACATACAAACACACATTTATTCAGTATTTATTTTGATCACTATATAGTTTATGGTGCATCTGCAGTGACTTCGGTAGAATTCTAATGACACAGATAAACAGGAACGGAACGAGTCGACGTGTTTACGTGTGTTTGAGCACAAAGAGACGATGCTGGGATGGTGTGTGTGTGTTTGTGATGGATTGCGTGTTGTGTATTGATAAATATGAGAAGGTTGAGTAATCGCCTAAGGAAAGGGCAAATTAACAAACGGATATCATCACCTCTTCTCATTTCTCATCTCTCTCTCTCTCTATCTCTCTCTCTCACACACACACACACACACACACACACACACACACACACACACACACACACACACACACACACACACACAGCAGTGCTGCAGTGACAGTATATAATTTAATATTTGGTTTGTGGCCTGTTCTGTTTAGCCCTGTGAAATAAACACATAAATGATCAAAGCACAAATGAACAGTGCCAGCTATTTTTCTCCATAATGCAATATTTTCTTTGGCTCAAGAGAAACAAACACACATTATTATTATCCTATCTGTGTGTGTGTACCTGCATGTCTCTAGATAAACAAAATCTGCAGCTTGCTTTTTAAAATATGTTGGATGCAATTGAAATACATAATCACAAAAAAGCAGAATCAGAGCTAGATGGATGAAATCTCTTTGGATTGTGTTTATCATACGTGCATGTAACTGCAGATCTCCATGTGACCGGCATTAGAGGGGGAAAAAGCCACAATGAAAATATTAAATCGTAATTATTATCCAGTAGAACCCCTTACGCTCATATGTGGAAATTAATTAAATATTTCCTTTAGAAAAATATCTCTCCACTCGGCTCAAATTAATATCTTTGGAAATGAGAAAGAAACGCCCGGGGAGCTCTTTCAGTTTAAAGCCTTTTTAAATTGTAATTATTAGTCCTGCATCATGTGTCTAAGCCTGTTTTAAAGCCCATGTGACTGACAGAGCACTTTACATTCAGAAGAAACCAGGAAGCCTTTACCTGTCTGATTAAAATCAGGGCTTCTGTGTATATATTTGTCTCAGATTGACGTGAATTATTAGTGTGATCATTTCACTTACAGTTGCTCTGTTGGATTTGCCATTGATTTCTAATAGAAACATAATAATTATATCCAACTGATACAAATGTAATCACTTTTTATGAAGCTTACTGTGACCCTGGACCACAAAACCAGTCTTAAGTAGCATGAGTATATTTGTAGCAATAGCCAACAATACATTGTATTGGTCAAAATTATTGATTTTTCTTTTATGCCAAAAATTATCAGGATATTAAGTAAAGATCATGTTCCATGAAGATATTTTGTAAATTTCCTGCCATAAATATATTAAAACTTAATTTTTGAGTAGTAATATGCATTGCTAAGAACTGAATCTAGACAACTTTAAAGGCAATTTTCTCAATATTTTGATTTTTTGCACCCTCAGATTACTGACTTTCAAATAGTTGTATCTCGGCCAAATCTGATATATAAATCTCAGTTTTAAAAAATAGACCCTTATGGCTAGTTTTGTGGTCCAGGGTCACATATATGATAGTTGTATGTTCTTGTACAAAATTGTAACCATATATTTTAATATTATATATAATCATAATTATACTTCTAAATAGTATAATGCATTAACAGCTGGTTAAATAGCACCAAATTTCATGTATTTTATTATGTTTTAATGTATTATATGTAATCAAAAGCCATGCAATTTAACTGTTGTTACAAATATAAGTTATTTTAAAAATATAAATGATAATAATAAGACATATTTTGTCATAATAAGTAGGAATAGACTAATATATCAATGCAAGTTCTGCATTATTCAATAACTAATCAACAGATTTGTTAATGTGCATCTTTTGTTCTTTCATATATTGTATATTTTCTGTAAATAAGTGTTCAAATTAAACAAATTTGTTAATCTTATTTGTTCTCGTATCATATCTTTCTCTCTAGATATTTGTATTAGCGTAAGTCAATAAAAACCCATATTTGTCAGCCATTACAGTATTTATAATTAATACTTTTTAGAAAATCTAAGCATTAGTTATCAAAAATAACAATGTTTTTTAATGCCAAATTGAAATGCACTTTCCTAATTTAGGACTAAAATTCAAATATAGGTTATTTCTAAATATAAATGATAAAAATGTATTATAATAACAAATATTTTATCAAAATGAGTAGGGACAAAATAATATATCCATGCTGATACTTTGAGATTTTTTGCAAGGCCCAATAACTAATTAACAGCTCTAGTAATGTGCATCTTCTATTCTTTCATATTTTGTGAATACTCTGTAAATAACTGTTCAAATTGAACACATTTGTGTTTATCTTATTTGTTCTTGTATCATATCTTTCTCACTAGATATTTGTATCAACGTAAGTCAATAAAAACCATATTTAATGACCATTAGCATGCATTACAATATCATCTGTAGTAATTGTACATAAATTATAAATACTTTCACAAATAGATTGTTGTGTATTGGTATAGAAATCGAAACCTACAATATCAATGTATTAAAACCATCTTTATGCAAAAGATCACACTTATCATAAGGCCTTATGAATATTTATAATCGATACTTTTTAGAAAATGTAAGCATTAATTATCAAAGATCACAATGTTTTTTAATGACAAATTGAAATACACTTTAGACTAAAATTCAAGTATAAGTTATTTCTAAATATAAATGTATTATAATAACATATTTTATCACATATTTAGGACAAAATAATATATCCATGCTGATATTTTGAGATTTTTTGCAATGCCCAATATCTAATTAACAGATTTGTTAATGTGCATCTTTTATTCTTTCATATTTTGTGAACATTCTGTAAATAAGTCTTTAATTTAAACAAATTTGTGTTTATCTTATTTGTTCTTGTATCATATCTTTCTCTCTAGATATTTATATCAGCATAAGCGGCATAATAAAAACACACATTTGCCAACCACTAGCATGCAATATAAGTATTATAAGCATCTTTAGGATTTGTTTTGTACATAAAATATAAATAGTTTTATCACATATACATTTGTGTGCATTTGAATAGAAACTGAAACCTACAATATCAATGCATTAAAACCATTTTTATGCAAAAGATCACCCTGTGATTATAAGGCCTTATGAATATCTATAATCGATACTTTATAGAAAATATAAGCATTCATTTAACAGATCTTTTCATGTGCATCTTCTGCTCTTTCATATTTTGTATATTTTCTCTAATTAACTATTTAAATTAAACAAATTTGTGTTTATCTTATTGTTCTCGTATCATATCTTTTTCTTTAAATATTTGTATCAGCATAAGTCAATAAAAACCCATATTTGCCAACCATTAGCATGCATTATAAGTATTATAAGCATCCTTAGGATTTGTACATAAAATATAAATAGTTTTATTACATATACATTTGTGTGCATTTGGATAGAAACTGAAACCTACAATATCAATGTATTAAAACCATCTTTATGCAAAAGATCACCCTGATTATAAGGCCTTCTAAATATGTATACGATACTTTATATAAAATATAAGCATTAATTTAACAGATCTGTTAATGTGCATCTTCTGCTCTTTCTTATTTTGTATATTTTCTGTAAATAACTATTCAAATTGAACAAATTTGTGTTCATCTTATTTGTTTTGTGTCATATCTTTCTCTCTAGATATTTGCACCAGCATAAGTCAATAAAAACCCATCTTTGCCGACCATTAGCATGCATTATAAGTATTATAAGCATCCTTAGGATTTGTACATTTGTACATAAAATATAAATAGTTTTATCACATATACATTTTAGTGCATTTGGATAGAAACTGAAACCTACAATATCAATGTATTAAAACCACCCTAAGGCATTATAAATGGACACTTTATAGAAAATATAAGCATTAATTATCAAAAATCACATGTTTTTGAATGACAAATTGAAATACACTGTCCTAATTGAGGACTAAAATTCAGGACTAAATTAGACTCGAGCTCAGAACTGTTTTGAATTTTAGAGTGTCGTTTAGGCGAAAGCTCGTTTCGTGAGCTGGACAGATGAGAGTGGCGTGAGCCCTATTAGCACGGCTAATTTCACTCAGAGCATGGAGCGCACGAGGCGAAGCTCCTCTCATCTCTCCTCTCCTCAAAAGCCTTTTCTCCGTGGATATTTAAAACTCCCTCCATTTAACCCGTTTCAAACGGCACTGCCGCCTCACGCCGACCTGAAAGCCAACAATCGATTCCATTTTTCTTTCTCCTTATCTTCTTTACTCTCTGTGTTTTTTTCTGTCTTAGTACCTGAGGCAAAGTCTTATGTAAAAACACATTTATTTTTAATGGATTTTTTAATGAATTTTTTAGCTGGCCTATTAATACAGGCATTAATTATGTTACGGCGGGCAGTGAGAGGAGAGAACGGTTTAATCCCGTCCTGGAGACATACGCTGCCAGCTCATCTAATGCTGGCCAACACACACACATACACACACACACATAAGAGAATCATTAGTTGTATATAATCACACTTGGTTTTGCACAGACGTTTGTAGGGATAATAAAAAAAAAAGGATAAATAGTATAAATATAAATACATATATAGAGGTTTAAATATGATTATGTAAATATCACCTCTACAGTATATATACATGTCAGTTTAATAAAAGTGAAATAAACTAAAACGATAACAATACTTAAAAAACTAAAGCAGCAACTACATTTAAGTTGTTGAAGTAGTTAGAGTAGTTCAGTTCCAGAACAAAAAGTTACAGATAATGTACTCACCCCCTTGTCATCCAAGATGTTCATGTCTTTCTTTCTTCAGTCGTAAAGAAATTATGTTTTTTGAGGAAAACGTTTTAGGGTTTCTCTTCATATAGTGGACTTCTATGGTGCCCCAGAGTTTGAACTTCCAAAATGCAATTTCAACGCAGCTTCAAAGGGCTCTAAATGATCCCAGCCAAGGAAGAAGGGTCTTATCTAGTGAAACAATCGGTTATTTATTTTCTTTAAAAAATGACAGTTTATATAATTTTTAACCTCAAATGATCGTCTTGTCTAGCTCTGCGTGAACTCTGTGTATTCCGGTTCAGGACAGTTAGGGTATGTCGAAAAACTCCATCTCATTTTCTCCTACAACTTTAAAATCGCCCTACATAGCTGCAGAAGTACCGAACCAGTGTTTATAAAGTGAACGTGCAAAGACGGTCAAATGCCCTTTAAAAAGGTAAAACAGTAATGTAGGATGATTTTGAAGTTGGAGGAGAAAATTAGATGGAAGTTTTTCGACATACCCTAACTGTCATGAAAAAGTATATAAATTGTACATTTAGAAATTAACCGATTGTTTCGCTAGATAAGACCCTTCTTCCTCAGCTGGGATCGCTTAAAGCCCTTTGAAGCTGCGTTTAAACTGCATTTCGGACGTTCAAATTCTGGGGCACCATAGAAGTCCACTATATGGAGAGAAATGTTTTCCTCAAAAAACAAAATTTCTTATGAACTGAAAAAGAAAGTCATGAACAACTTGGATGACAAGGGGGTGAGTACATTATCTGTAAACTTTTGTTCTGGAAGTGAACTACTCCTTTACAGTGTATTTGTTGATGTGCATTATTATTTACTTACTGTACACTACAGTTGCTCTATTAGATTTGCCACTGCTTTTTAAAAGAAATAAAATAATTAGATTAAATGGCATAAATGTGATTATGGACCACAAAACCAGTCATAAGGGTACATTTTTTGAAATTGAGATTTATATAAATAAGCTTTCCATTGATGTATGGTTTGTTAGGATAGGACAATATTTGGTCAAGATACAATTATTTGAAAATCTGGAATCTGAGGGTGCAAAAAGATCAAAATATTGTGAATATCAGCTTTAAAGTTGTCCAAATAAAATTCTTAGCAATGCATATTACTAATCAAAAATTAAGTTTTGATATATTTACGATCGAAAAATATAACAAAATATCTTCATGGAACACGATCTTTACTAAAATCAATAATTTTGACCCATACGTCATATTTTTGGCTATTGCTACAAATAAACACAAGCTACTTAAGACTGGTTTTTGGTCCAGGGTCACAAATGTCATGCATAAACATGCATCAGAAATATAATCTTAAAGCATTAATGCCTTATAATACACCTTTAATCATTTGCATGTTCTGTACAATACATTGTGATACTTTCATAATCATATTTATATCTCTAAATGGTATAATGCATTAACATCTGATTAAATTACACCACATTTCATGTGTTATATTATGTTTTAATGTAATACACCCTATATTATTAGAATGCAATTTAAAATGAATGCATGCACACACACCTGTGTTTTAACCTGTGTGCACCACTTTTCATACATAGATTCATAAACACACGAACACACGAACACACACACACATGCACAGAGCCCTGGGCTGGACACTTAAAAGCCACATGAATAGTGGAAGTTGTGGGATAATCCTGCCAGAGAAGAGAAGCACTCAGAAAGCTCGCCTGCAGGCGACACACACACACACAGACACACACACACACACACACACACACACACACACACACACACACACACACACACACACACACACACACACACACACACACACACACACACACACACACACACACAAATGCATGTTCATACGTCATAGAGCTGAGCTTGGAGTTGTGCATGGTAAAGGTGTTAATTACTGCTAGTTTGGAATGCTAATTAAATGTTTCAATTAATTATTGTGTTTGTTGCCAAACCCTGCTGTTAATTGGAGGTGGGTGGAAACAGAGAAAGAGTCGTTTGACAGGCTTTCCCAGCGGATGTGTGTGTGTGTGTGTGTGTGTGTGTGTGTGTGTGTGTGTGTGTGTGTGAGAGAGAGAGAGAGAGAAATCAGCAGCGTGAAGCAACCGTGGAAAGACCTAAAGAAAGACACGTGTGTGTGTGTGCCAGAAACATAAAAGACAACAAACAAAAAAAGATACACAGACAAAAAGAATAAAAGCTGCTTATGCAATGGTGTTTATTTTCCAAAACGAATTAAACTATAGATTTGTCACGAAATATGAATTGTGTGAGAAAAAGCATAAAAGTGCATTATGTGTTGATTCTCTTGAGCATGTATAGGAACATAAATATTGCAGGGGCTAAACAAGCAAGAAAATTTTAGAAAAAAAAAGACTAAGACTATACAAAAAATACTAACTAATATATATATATATATATATATATATATACTACTTAAAAAATGAATTTGGTGTCTGTCTTTCAATATACTTAAATATTGTCATATTGTCATATTTATATATCCAAGATTAATTATATAATGCTGTATTCAAATTATAAATATTTATGCTTTGTGAAATTCCCTGTTTGGTCCCCAATTTATATATGAATATCTACACTACCAGTCAAAAGTTCTTGAACAGTAAGATTTGTAATGGTTTTTTTTTATCGTCTCTGCAGCTTACCAAGCCTGCATTTATTTGATACAAAGTACAGCAAAAACAGTACAATTTTGAAATATTTTTATTTTTTAAAATTACTGTTTTTTATTTGAATATATTTTAAAATGTAATTTATTCCTGTGATCAAAGCTAAATTTTCAGCATCATTACTCCAGTCTTCAGTGTCACATGATCCTTCAGAAATAATTCTAATATGCTGATCTGCTGTTAAAGAAACATTTATTATTATTATCAGTATTTAAAACAGTTGAGTACATTTATTTCAGGGTTCTTTGATGAATAGAAAGATCCAAAAATCTGTATTTATCTGAAATAATAATTGTAACATTATACACTATGCCATTCAAAAGCTTGAAATTATGGAAAATAATATTTTTGTTTAGCAAGGATGCTGTAAATGTATCAAATGTGATGATATTATGATGAATTCTACTCACCTGTTTTCAACAAAATGACTGGAGTGATGATGCTAAAAAATCATCTTTGAAATCACAGGAATAAATTACATTTTAAAATATATTTAAATAGAAAATAGATATTTTAAACAGTAAAAAATATTTCAAAATTGTACTGTTTTTGCTGTACTTTGGATCAAATAAATGCAGACTTGATAAGCAGAAAAAATCATATATAAAAAATCATACTGTTCAAAAACTTTTGACTGGTAGTGCATGTGTGTAATATATATATATATATATATATGCTTCAACAAATGATACTTCAAAGTAATTAAAACAAAGATTTTATGAGTATATTTGGAGTACGTTTCACAAGAAAATACTGTTTTAGTTTTTTTACTTTGAAATGTCATATTTAATTCAGTGTTTCTTTGTAATTGTGAAATTCACTAGCAATTGAGATGTTTTACACACAAACACACACACACACACACACACATATATATATATATATATATATATATTATATAATATGTAGAGTACATAGTTCTGATCTTACTCTCCTTTTTCTGCTTTGTACTAATTTTCAACACACTTTTGTCCTAGCGCTCAATCTCTAGTTCATCCGTTCATTACTCACTCATTTACCTCATTTATCTCCATTTATGAGACAAAGGCCACTGCGATGAGAGCGAGCTCATTTGTCATTTACACCGGTTATTTGTTCTTAAACATTTTTAATAGACGGTGATGTATGTGTGCGTTTGAGAACGAAAGACAGACAGAGAGAGACCGGGAGAGTAAATCTGTCACGGTGATGGACACATCGACTATCTGAATATGTAAATGAGCTGCTGCCGGAGCTCTGTTAATCCCGCCCCCTGGGCTTTTTCCTGTCTGGATCAGGAAGTAGGGAAAAAAAATGAAACTCATGATCAGCAGTTATTCTACTGGCACACACACAGTTCATAAATATGCACTTACTTTGGCATCACGCTCTGGCCAAAAAAAGTGTTCTGTGCTTGTGTTGAAAAAAAGGAGGCTGTGTTATTTTGACACACGAGTGAGGATTAAATTCTGTCTTTCTGTCTGTCATTCCCTGTCTGCTCCTCTCTCGCGCTCATATTTATACACACACACAGATCAATGCATCTCTTGTCATCTCTCTGCCTTTGATGGCTCTCTGGAAAAAACAGCGCACAGTATACACTGAATATGCCTACTGTTTTTAAAAATAGTATATGAAACAGTACCGATTAGATATTGCTAAACAGTATGTTCTCTGTTGTCACATGATTTCAGCTCATAGAGGTCTACTATAGCTATATAAAGCTCTCTGTTAGCATTCCTATTCATCTCAATGGCAGAAATAGTAAGAACAGCATGACTAGTATGCTATTTGGACTATCCTGACTATCCATTTCATGTTTTTAACAGCACTGCAAAAAAAGAGAATCAGCCATTTATAAAACTTCTAATATAAAATACAGATATATTAGTGATACTTTTAAATGGCTGTGATTGTAAAATAGAGGTCATTTTTGCATTCAGATGGTGTAACAAGACAACTTCCCATCTACTTTCATGTTGAAACATTAACATTTGTCAATATGAGCAACTAACAAGTCTAGAAGTAGATGTTAAAACTTTCGCCTGATAATATGCCTGGTTTATTCATGACAAGATCAAGTTGAGCACAATGCATTGTGGGACAGTGTTTCATACTGCATATGTTTGCAAACGTAGCTGGACACTAAACAGTATTAAATCTAAAAATTAGCTTTAACTTGACGTATACGCTAATAATGGATATTTGCATTTTATTTTTCATAGTTTATGCATTTGGGTCATGACCATTTCATTTTATTCATATGAATATAAAAGTAAATTCATAAATTAAAATAATATTTTTTATTTTATTTTATTTTATTTTTTACTGTTATCAAACAGCTTTTTTTAATTTAATTTAATTTAATTTTCATCACAAAAATAATGACTATTATCAAACAGCTTTCCCAAACACTGTTTTTTATTCATTTATTATTATGTTATTTTCATCACCACAAGTAATAACTGTTATTAAAACAGCTTTCCCAAACACACAGGATGCTCAAACCAGTGTTATTTTTTTAATTTAATAAAATAATTTTTTATTATCATTATTTTATTTTATTTTATTATTTTATTGTATTTTATTATGATTTTATTTTATTTTATTTTATTTTATTTTACTTTATTTTATTTTATTTTTCGCACCAAAAGTAATGACTGTTATCAAACTGCTTTCCCAAACACTCAGGAAGCTCAAACCAGTGTTATTTTTTTTAATTTAATAAAATAATTTTTTATTATCATTATTTTATTTTATTTTATTTTATTTTATTTTTCGCACCAAAAGTAATGACTGTTATCAAACTGCTTTCCCAAACACTCAGGAAGCTCAAACCAGTGTTATTTTTTTAATTTAATAAAATAATTTTTATTATCATTGTTTTATTTTATTATTTTATTTTATTTTTCGCACCAAAAGTAATGACTGTTATCAAACTGCTTTCCCAAACACTCAGGAAGCTCAAACCAGTGTTATTTTTTTAATTTAATAAAATAATTTTTATTATCATTGTTTTATTTTATTATTTTATTTTATTTTTCGCACCAAAAGTAATGACTGTTATCAAACTGCTTTCCCAAACACTCAGGAAGCTCAAACCAGTGTTATTTTTTTAATTTAATAAAATAATTTTTATTATTATTGTTTTATTTTATTATTTTATTTTTCGCACCAAAAGTAATGACTGTTATCAAACTGTTTTCCCAAACACTCAGGAAGTTCACATCAGTGTTCTTTTTTAATTGAATTGAATTGAATTTTACTATTGTTTTATTGTATTTTATTATTATTTTCTTTCCTTATTTTATTTTTAAACCAATAATTTTTATTTATTATTATAAAATTTTTATTTTTATTTTATTATTTTATTATATTACATTTTATTTTCATCACTAAAAGTAATGACTGTTACCAAACTGCTTTCCCAAACACTTGGGAAGCTCAAATCAGTGTTATTGTAGTATCACTGATATACTATTATAGTTTTAGTTAATAATTTGAATTTGAAATTATTTTTATTTTCTGTATTCATTTTCATTTTAGTTCAAGTTTGAACAATAAAGTGTTTTGGTCATTTTTATTAGTCTTTTGATGTCTATACAGTATATTTTATATATAAATATTGGCAACTAGCTGAAATAAAATAAATTTAAGCTTTTTAATATTTTATTTCATTTCAGATAATGTTAATTTTATTTCAAGTAACAACATTTTTTATTAAAAAAAAACATGGTTTAAAGCTATACTCCACATTAGTTTCCTCATGCAGATTATAATTATTTGTTGAACATTTAACATTTTAAAACTCAGTCCTATATGAAAACTATATTAGAACTCTACATAATGGAGGTTTTATATATTTATCTAGTGACAGGATGTTTCTTTTTCATTTTTTTTCAACTGCATTGCTCCAGGACAACCTACAGCAGGTCCCTCACGTTACAGTAGTCATAGTAATGATAACAATACGCCACGGGTGCCGTTCAAATAAAAGAAATAAACACAGATGAGATGACAGGTGCGAATCTGAAGTGACTGGCAAATGACTAAGAAGCGGAATGTGAGTTTTCCTAAGATCCGCTGCGAGTGTTTGATCTTTAATCACATTAATCATTTTCATTAATGTGCTGAAAATCAGTCTGTCATGATCTTCACCGACTGTCATTAACATACACACACACACACACAAACTCAACTTCAGCCAGGTTTCCTCTGCGTCTCATCATACTGTTGAGGATCAAAACAGCACACCTGCGGCAATTATCTCTACTACTGTTTGAGTGTGTATGTGTGTGTGTAGGTTTGACTGTCTTTGTTCTTTCAAATCCTGACATGACGTTCACCCTAAGGGAGAAGATCCAAGTCTGAGAAATTCCTAAGCCAAGCACTTCACACACACACACACACACACACACACACACACACACACACATACAGGCAACAACATTCACAACTAGTCAAGGTAAAAAAGAAATCTCGACGTAAGCACTTCCATAATGCAGGAGCTCGTACTTTACACAATTCATTTTGCCCTCGAAAAACAAAAGCAAAAGAAAACTATAATTGGAAAAGAAACATAGAGGTAACGGAAGCTTTGAAGTCATTCTATAAGAAAAAAGAGGAGAATGCGTCCTCATTAATGTAGTCTTTTAGTCACTGCAGACCTTTTCTCTGCAAAATCAGACGTTTTGACAAAAGAACATCACTTTGTCACTTTATGATCAGCTACAGTAGAAACCATTTGACCTTTTAAGTAAAAATACAATGCAAATGTTTGACTATTATTCAACTGGTTATATTTCAGTATGTTTTATGTATGTCAGTCATCTGCAAAAAGCTTGCAGCGATGATCTTTGGCAGGGTGTTTAAAACACACTGATAAATCATTATATTCTCTTTAATCATTATGATTCATTAAAAGTGTCACTTTCCTTTTTCTGTATGCCTGGAGAAAGATCTCTGTACAATCTGAACTTGTGTAAACCTGGAGAAACGAATATGAGCATTTGAGCGATTTGTAACCAAAAAGCACATCATTAAAGCAGGCCTGACTCCACACCCAGTCTATCCCAGGCCAGCAACGGATTTCTGCGAATATATTTCAGATGGGAAATTACAATGTGAATCGTTGCACATTTTTTAAAGGAAACAGAGATACTCTCCTAAATGTGCTGTCCATATATCTCATTACAAATTCATTATGCACATTGTGGTTCTCGCTTCTCTCATCTGCGTTTTTGTGTCAGGATGTTTGTATGAATCTCTATTAAACTCAAATGTTTTCCGCAGCAAATATTTAAATTCAATGACCAAACATGTTCTGCATTTGATAAACACACGCATTAGTTCATAGAGCTCCAGGAGTGGTTGCATTGCCCTGGACACATACTGGCTTTGGACGTTTGCTTCCCTCATGTAAAAGTTTAAGAAGTTTTTCTTAGTTAATTCTAATAACATTCATCATTGGGAATCATAACTACTAAATGCAGCCCATCCCTGGTGTCCTGCTCATCTTGATTGCATTGGATGCATTAAAGTGATTTGTTTGTTTACATGTTTAGCATGCATCTGTAGTTATCCTCAGAGACTCGCATGAAGCTGCACTTTCAGTTACTTAAACTATTATGTCTTGTTCATAGCAGATGCTAAGCTAATTTAAAAAGTGGGCAGATATGTCACAGTGCAAATGGTCATTTCCAGGACAGAAAATTTCTGAGGCATTGCAAAAAAAAAAGTCATACTTTACCTGTGAGTGTGGATGTAAGTTTGCAGTCGGTATTGAATGTGATGCAGAAAAAGCCATCTGAAGTATACAATATATTTGGCAAACACAGCCCTAAACAATGCATGCAAAAACAACTGTAAAGCATGACCAGACAAGTCTGATTCAAAAAGAAAGTACTCTTATGAGCCGGTTCTTTTTAGCGAGTCAAAAAACATACGGTCCAACCGGTGTAGTCTGATTCATAGATAAGTGACTCTTATGAGTCAGTTCTTTTTAGTGAATGAAAAAACGTACAATGCGACCGGTGTAGTCTGATTCATACACAAGTGACTCTTATGAGTCAGTTCTTTTCAGTGAATCAAAAAACGTATGATGCGACCGGTGTAGTATGATTCACAGACAAGTGATTCTTATGAGCCGGTTCTATTTAGTGAATCAAAAAACATACGGTCCAACCGGTGTAGTCTGATTCATAGACAAGTGACTCTTATGAGTCAGTTCTTTTTATTGAGTCAAAAAACATACGGTCCAACCGGTGTAGTCTGATTCACAGACAAGTGACTCTTACGAGCCGGTTCTTTTTAGTGAGTCAAAAAACATACGGTCCAACCGGTGTAGTCTGATTCATAGACGAGTGAATCTTATGAGTCGGTTCTTTTTATTGAGTCAAAAAACATAAGGTCCAACCGGTGTAGTCTGATTCACAGACAAGTGACTCTTATGAGACGGTTCTTTTTAGTGAGTCAAAAAACATACGGTCCAACCGGTGTAGTCTGATTCACAGACAAGTGACTCTTATGAGCCGGTTCTTTTTAGTGAGTCAAAAAACATACGGTCCAACAGGTGTAGTCTGATTCATACACA
Organism: Garra rufa; assembly: GCF_049309525.1. Classification (NCBI taxonomy): domain Eukaryota; kingdom Metazoa; phylum Chordata; class Actinopteri; order Cypriniformes; family Cyprinidae; genus Garra; species Garra rufa. Next base: position 36,748,595 of record NC_133373.1, read on the forward strand.
AGTGACTCTTATGAGCCGGTTCTTTTTAGTGAGTCAAAAAACATACGGTCCAACAGGTGTAGTCTGATTCATACACAAGTGACTCTTATGAGCCGGTTCTTTTTATTGAGTCAAAAAACATACGGTCCAACCGGTGTAGTCTGATTCACAGACAAGTGACTCTTATGAGCCGGTTCTTTTTAGTGAGTCAAAAAACATACGGTCCAACCGGTGTAGTCTGATTCATAGACAAGTGACTCTTATGAGCCGGTTCTTTTTAGTGAGTCAAAAAACATACGGTCCAACCGGTGTAGTCTGATTCATAGACAAGTGACTCTTATGAGCTGGTTCTTTTTATTGAGTCAAAAAACATACGGTCCAACCGGTGTAGTCTGATTCATAGACAAGAGACTCTTATGAGCCGGTTCTATTTAGTGAGTCAAAAAACATACGGTCAAACCGGTGTAGTCTGATTCATAGACAAGTGACTCTTATGAGTCGGTTCTTTTTATTGAGTCAAAAAACATACGGTCCAACCGGTGTAGTCTGATTCACAGACAAGTGACTCTTACGAGCCGGTTCTTTTTAGTGAGTCAAAAAACATACGGTCCAACAGGTGTAGTCTGATTCATAGACAAGTGACTCTTATGAGTCAGTTCTTTTTAGTGAATCAAAAAACGTACAATGCGACCGGTGTAGTCTGATTCACAGACAAGTGACTCTTATGAGCCGGTTCTATTTAGTGAATCAAAAAACATACGGTCCAACCGGTGTAGTCTGATTCATAGACAAGTGAATCTTATGAGTCAGTTCTTTTTAGTGAGTCAAAAAACATACGGGGCGACCGGTGTAGTCTGATTCATAGACAAGTGACTCTTACGAGCCGATTCTTTTTAGTGAGTCAAAAAACATACGGGGCGACCGGTGTAGTCTGATTCATAGACAAGTGACTCTTATGAGCCGGTTCTTTTTAGTGAGTCCAAAAACATACGGCGCGACCGGTGTAGTTTGATTCCTGAACAATTTTTGATTCTTATGAGCCGATTCTTTTAATGAATGAGTTACCCATTTGAATCAGTCTAAAGAATTCTTCACTGAATTCAAGAGCGGTTTCTCATCATCTGACTCACGTAGTAATAAAACTGTAAATTAATAAAATTTTGTCTGATGTTTTACTGTAAAAACTGTAAATACAATTTAAGACACATTAAACTGCTATCTGGAAATTGACAGGATGCAGCAGAGTCTGTTCAAAAAGTAAGGCAGAATATTCTTTCTAAGAGTGTATAATGGCTGAATCACTCCTGTTTGCTGTCGTAACTCATTTAATACTCATTTTAGCAGAATTTTTTATTGTAAGTTGATCAAACCAGCAGACAGTTGGCCATAAGGTCTGATGGCCGTCTGTGTGTGTTTCTCTCATGAATGAGGAATGTTTGTGGGGGAAGACGGTTCAGATCTAAATCCCCTGAGTTTAGACAGGACCCCAGATCAGACAAACTAACCCACTCACACACACACTCCCTCAGGACACACAGCATTCAAACCACCTGTGGTCACTGCTCCTTTCACCCTGCAGCCACCTTTTAATGAAGCCCTGCTGAGGTGCATTCTGGGAGAATTCAGAAGACACACTCTCTGTGCCAGCCAATCATGAGCATATCAAAGGCGACGTTGTGATCTGATTGGATATAAATATGTAATCACGTTATGAATGGATGACTGTATGTGTCTCTTGCTAAAAAGAGGAAGACATTGTATGTGTGGGTTTGTTATTAATATTAATGTGAAATTAATTTTGCTCTAACTCTCTTAAGATCAATAAATATATTAAAGTTAGTTAATGCATTATTGGTACTAATGCATTTTTTGTTAAATGTTGACATTATTAAATAAAACTAAAATCATCAACTAATTTTTTTTTAATTAAAGCCATTAGAACATTAAAATGTTTTAAATATTTTGTAAAATATTTAAAAGGTATATATATATTATTAACTTTATATATTAACTTTACAAAAAAATAAAAATGACTAAAACTGAAATAAACGTAAGTTAACTAAAACTAAAACCATGAACCAATCTTTTAATTAAAACTATTAAACCATATTTAAAAAGTAACCAAATCCATTTTTGTACTTACATAAAATATTTACTTAAAATTTCCATAATTTCTCATTTCTTTTAGTTTAACTTTTTTGAATACTAAAACAACTAAAACTGGAATAGAAGAATAAGAGCTATATTTTATAACTATATAGAACTATATATTAAAAAATATATTAATAAAAATGACCAAAAACACAAGAAAATGTAAAATGAAAACAGAAAGTATATAAATTATTATATTATTCACATATAATAGTATAATGCATTTTTTTGTAAAATGTTTTGACGTTATTATAGTTAACTAAAACTAAACTAAAACCATTAAAAAGTAATTCAAAAAATTTTTACTTGCATAAAAAATATGAACACAAAATTCTTATTTTCTTTCAGTTTAAATTTAAATGCTAAAATAACTAAAAACTAAAACTGAAATAAAAAAATAATAAGAGCTGTATTTTATAAAAGCAATATATATTTATGTAATATATAAAAATATATATTTATATATATTTAAAAAATGCTAATGCAAATGTAAAAAAACAGAAAATATAAAAATTATTACATTATTAAAATATTATTTACATATATATATATATATATATATATATATATATATATATATATATATATATATATATATATTACAATTGGTGCATTTTTTGTAAAATGATGTGACAATTATAGTTAACTAAAATTAAAATTAACTATTTTTAAACAATTAAAACATATTTAAAAAGTAACTAAATAAAAACCTTTTTTTACTTACATAAAATATGGAATCAAAATTTCCTATATTTGCCAAGACATTATTACTTTTTCATTTTCTTTTAGTTTAACTTTGAATACTAAAATAACTAAAACTAAAACTGAAATAAAAAAGTAATAATACAAGCTATATTGTATAAAAACTATATAGAACTATATATAAATAAAAAACATAACAAAATATTAAAATGGAACAGAAAATGTAAAAATGATAATATTTATATATTATTGACATAACAGTATATCAATCACAGACAATTATGTAACAGGCATGATTCAGCATACTCATTCATTTCAATGGTGACTGTCCTAAAACTGTGACGTCAGAGCAAATATATGATTGGCTTATGAACTGCATGTGATCCAAGATGAATCTCTGATTGACTTTATCCAAAACTATTTTAAAAAACATTCTTATTCTTGCATAATTGCACTTAAATTTGCCTATACATTTGTTCTCATGCATTAACTTAAAACTTAAAATGGACATTGTATGTAAGAGAAGTTAAAAACAGTAGAAACTGGCTTTTGTGGGTTAATCAGTGCAGAAAATGTGTCTCGTTTTCTAAAAGAATAATTCTAAAAGAAGTGTCTTTCTACCATTAAAAAACTATGCGGGTGCCATCAGAGATTTTAGTCCTGAGAAACATCTGCATGAGTAATTCTGTTGAATTCATGAGCTAGACTTCAATGACAGCAGAATGCAAGAGAACGAAGAGGAGAGGGAATACAGCAAAATAAACCCCACGCTGAAACCGAAAACCGTCCCCGCACAGACCGGTTCTCATTCTGAGGTGGCGGGAACGTTGACCGCTGTTCTTGTTTCACACGTCGACAAACTAGTGTTGACATCTATCGCTTTAAGAAAACAGGAAGAGAAATAAAAAAAAAAAGACTTTAGCAGCAAAAACTAATAATTGCAAAGCAGCCAATTAAATGGAGAGAAGGAGATGAAACCGTCTTATTTCCCCTGGTGAAACGCGCTTCTGCGAGCACATGAAAAGAAAAGAGGAAAATATAATTCCAGAAGCTGACAGAACTCATTGTTCGTGGAATTTTAAATTCAAAAAAGTTAATAAAGCAGCGGAGGAAGATGAAGAGAATTTGCATTTCTCAGATTAACAGCCTGTACAGCAGCAAAGGAGATCCACGTCGCCCCAGGTCATCATTTAAGAAACCTTTGCATATTTTATTTAAAAGTGGGCTTGGGTTGGCGGGGTAATAAGACAGACAGATAATGATTGGAAGGTCGGCCCTGCAGGGCACGTGAGAACACACACACACACACACACACACACACACACACACAGGCGAGGAAAGCGCAAATAGTTCTCCATAAGGAGGCCGCATCATAGATTACACTAATTACACACTGATCATTTATGAAACGTTTTCCAAAGGTTTTATTATTGTTATTGTTGTTTGTTGCTGTTATTGCATTCGTTATTGCGTGTGTGTGTGTGTGTGTGTGTGTGTGTGTGTGTGTGTTAATGTGTAGCTCGGAGGTTTCTCCATTGCTCATATCGCGTGTTGCTCGTGTTGTAATGAGAAGAAAAATAATCTCGCACTTGTAATCAGATTTTCGTTGTTTACGTGTTTGTTCGGAATGACCACAAATGTGTAATTAGAACAGCATTAATTTGTTTGTGCCGCAAATTATTAAAGCTGGAAGTTTTTGAAGCAATATGTGCAAAAAATAAATGAATAAACAGTGTTCACTGTGTGATGTTAAAATGAGAAAACTTGGATGAATGTAGGCATGGGCCGGTATAAGATTATAACGGTATGATAACCTTGGATAAAAATATCACGGTTTCACGGTATCACGGTATTTTAATTACTGCTCTACAATGTTATATTTAAATGTCTGGGTAAAAAAACAACTTTTTTGTGAGCCTAAACCTGCAGCTCAACAATAATCCACATCAATAAACATAAATAAAATTTTCAAAAACAAATCCTTCTAAATGGAAAAAATGCAATCACTAATCAAAACAAAAATATTACCATTAGTGACAGTTCCAAAAATAAACAAACACTCAAAGACACAGGAGTGTTTTTTTTTTGTTTTTGTTTTTTTAATGGAGTGATTTTGAAAAGATGTTAAAGGTGCACTGTGTAATATTTAAGATGATCTCTAGACAGAGGTGCAATATAATATACATAACTATGTTTTCAGGGGTGCATAAAGACCTTACTTAATGAACCATTATGTTTTTATTAACTTAGAATTATCAGCTTGCGAAAAAACACTGACACAATGATGAACAAGTACCAGTAATATCCACAATAACATTATTTTATTGAATGATTAAGTAAATATAATTCCTTAAATTACGTTTTAAAAGAAATCTCACTATTCGTTGCTGTCAAAAACGGCGAGATTTTAATCCTGTATCGGCTTCCGTAGTTCTGTAAAGGGAGGGGTGAGCGGTGGACTGTTGCAATTCACAACCTCGCCGCTAGATGCCGCAAAAATCTACACACTGCACCTTTAACGTGGCAGAAGGCTTAAAAGCAAAGACGTGATTTCACCTTAACTTAATTGTTGTACTAATGTTCAATCACAGAAACATAACGTTAGTACATATAGTCTGCTATTCCCCACTCTGTAAAGTAACGTGCAAGAGGAAATTAGTTGATGTTAGCTAAGGTTTATTAATTAGCCAGCGACTCTTTTTAAACATGATGTCGGTTGACCTTCCTCTACCAAGCCGTGGCCGTCGGAATTTTCGGTATAACTTTTTTTTCTTTGCGGTTTTGAAACCGTGACTTTTTCAAACCGCGGTAAACCTTGAAACTGGTTATCATCCCATGCCTAGATGAATGTGAAGAAAGAGTGACTTAAACCTGCCTAAAACGGTCTGCCAGTCTAAGTTGGTTTAAACTGGTCCTGATCAGTGTTGGGAAAAGTTACTTTTAAAAGTAAAGGATTACAATATTGCGTTACTCCCTAAAAAAGTAACTAGTTACTTTTTATAAAAATTACTTTTGTGTTAGTTTTCAAGGGGAGACACTGCAGGCAAAAACGCTGTTTTTTCATGCACCAGTCAAGTTTGAGATTTTGGCCTTTTTAGTTTTCCATAAAGTGTTTTTTCAGACAAGTGGAAAGAAAACATCCAAACAACACTGTTAAGTGTTTCTTTTATCTATTTGTGTCAATAGATTTCAATTACAATCCATATTTTTAAAGGCCGTTTTCTCAAAATGAGTTTTTTCTCCTACACTGAGCCATAAATCTCCACTTCAGTAGCACTTAGACACACCAACCTTTACAGTTTTATTCCTGTCTATATCCTGAAGGTTTTTACAGAGGGATTTGTACATATATGATTTGCTTGATTATATACAACATTTTATTCCCCAAAAAAAATGGTAAATGGAGTTTTTTCTGAATTAGGGTGTGATGAAATGAGATACCCAAAATTCCCTCTGTAAAAAGTTTTGACTCTAATATGTCAAAAAAATTCAACAAGAATTTAGAAACTGACTTAGTGTTCAGATTTTTGTACTAGAAATGTATGCAAATTAGCTCATATTTCATTAAAAATGCCTCGTTTGCATATTTAAACCTTACATTTTAGAAAACTTGTAATACAAAAAATGTTTGCAATTATCAGTGTAATCAATCAACTGAGTAAATAAGGTGATAACTATTAGTTTGTTTTTTTTTACCTGTGTCTCGCCTATAAAAAGTTATATTTTTGGCAAACGTAAAAGCCCTTTCACACCAAAAGCTAAAAGAAAAAGTAAATTCACATCTGTACAGTAGAACACACAAAAAGAAAGTTTTTTTTTTTTTTCATTTTGAGGAGTACTGAATCTGTTTGATTGTGAGTGAGATTTATTAATTAATGAATTAATGCATGTTCACATGTATTCCAGAACTTGTCTTACTCCCAGTTTCTCTTAACATTCTCATCAATCAATAATTTGGGAAAAAAGTAACTGGCATTACTTATTGATAAAAAGTAATGTGTTACTTCACTTCTTGAAAAAAGTAATCTGATTATGTAACTCAAGTTACTTGTAATGCGTTACCCCCAACACTGGTCCTGATCAGTTAAAAAGTGCTCAAAACCCCTTTTAAAACCTATAAAACCTTTACAGCTGAAACCACAAATGTATCTTAGGCTGATTTAAGATAGTTTTAATAGGTTGTGTGTTCTTGGTTAATCAATAAACTTCAGTGTTGCTGTTTGTGTGTGTGTTAGATCTTGTTCAACCCAACAAATCATCCACTAACAGGAAATCAAACACAACATCCTCATTAGACACACAGATTGAGCTGGAAATTGAACTTACTATCATTATTTACATAAATACTTAAACACACAGCTGTTCTTTTATTAGTTCAATTCAGGCTAAATAAAGTCTAAATTAAACTACATTTTACAAAGCAATTGTCAACGCTACTTTCCTACGCAAAAAAAAAAAAAAAAATGTTGCTAAGGTGTTTTGTGTTTTTTTTTAGCTTGTTGCTATGAAGTTGCTTTGTTGTTGCTAAATGGTTCTGTGTGTTTTAGACCATTGCTATGCAGTTGCTAGGGTGTTGTTGTTGGTTGCTAGGGAGTTGCTTTGTTGTTGCTAAATGGTTCTGTGTGTTTTAGACCATTGCTATACAGTTGCTGGGGGTTACTTTTGTAGTTGCTAAGGTGTTCTGTGTGTTTTAGTACGTTGCTATGCAGTTGCTATGGTGTTGTTGTTGGTTGCTAGGGAGTTGCTTTGTTGTTGCTAAATGGCTCTGTGTGTTTTAAAATATTGCTATGCAGTTTCTAGGGTGTTGTTGGTTGCTAGTGGGTTACTTTGTAGTTGCTAAGGTGTTCTGTGTGTTTTAGTACGTTGCTATGCAGTTGCTATGGTGTTGTTGTTGGTTGCTAGGGAGTTGCTTTGTTGTTGCTAAATGGCTCTGTGTGTTTTAGAATATTGCAATGCAGTTGCCAGGGTGGTGTTGATTGCTAGAGGGTTACTTTTGTAGTTGCTAAGATGTTCTGTGTGTTTTAGAACATTGCTATGAAGTTGATATGGTGTTGCTGGTTGCTAGAGCGTTCCTTTTGTAGTTGCTATGGTGTTATGTGTGTTTTCAGCTTGTTGCTATGCAGTCGCTAAGGTGCTGTGGTTGTTAAAAAGTTGCATTCTTGTTAAAATTATCTATGTGGTTTGTATCTCGTTGCTAAGCAGTTGTTAGAGTGTTGTTGATTGATGCTAGACAGTTGCTTTTGTAGTTGTTAAGGTGTTTTGTATGGTTTTTAGCTCATTGCTGTGCAGTTGCTAGTGTGTAGTTGGTGGTTGCTAGGGAATGTTTTGTTGTGTTGTTTGGGTTGCTATGGAGTTTCTTTGTTGTTGCTAAATGGTTCTGTTTGTTTTAGAATATTGCTATGCAGTTGTTAGGATGTTGTTTGTTGCTTTTGTAGTTGCTAACGTTTTCATTGTATTTTTAACTACTTGCTAGGTAGTTGCTATGGTGTTGTTGTAGTTGCTAGGGAGTTGATTTGTTGTTGCTATGGGATTCAGTGTGGATTTGTAGTTTGTTGCTATGCAGTTGCTAGGGTGTTGTTGGTGGTTGCTAGGGAATTGCTTTTGTTGTTGCTAAGGTGTCCTGTGTTTTTTATCTCATTCAAATGCAGTTGCTAGGGTGTTATTGTTGGTTGCTAAGGAGTTGCTTTGTTGTTGCTAAATGGTTATGTATATATTTAGAACATTACTATGCAGTTGCTAGGGTGTTGTTGGTTGATAGGTGGTTGCTTTTGTAGTTGCTAAGGTGTTCAGTGTGGTTTTTAACGATTTGTGTGGTTGCTAGAGAGTTGCTTTGTTGTTGCTGAAAAGTTCTATGTGTTTTTTTATCCCATTGCTATGGAGTTGCTAAGGTATTCTCCAGGGTTTTGTAAGTCATTGCTATGCAGTTGCGCTAGGGTGTTGTTGGTGGTTCCTAACCATTTGCTTTGTAGTTGCTATGCAGTTGCTAAAGTTTTTGGCAGTTGCCAGGGTGTTGCTAGGGCGTTCTGGATGGTTCCTCACTGTTTCATGTCAAAAAAAGCCCACCCTTAATGCTGTGGGAAATTTTTGGTCTCCAGAAATTAATTATATCCCGCCTTCAATACAAATCTATCACAATTTTTACCCATTTAATCACCCATCATGGGAAAATCCAGTTAGATCCTTTAGAAAAGTCATAGCACACCTACCTCTTTTAAGAAGTTTAGCATGCAGAAGTTTCATACGTAGGGTCAGGGGTTTGTTCATATCTGTAACCCACACATATGAGAAACAGTAATTATTACCAAGCGAGAAGAGTTTAAAATCCATCTCAGACTGCAGTTGAATTCTTTGCAGTGCCATACGAGGTGGCTAAAATATTGTGTTGTACATTACAGTTCTGAATTATTCCATTTGGCTTTGTAGAATCTAAAGCTCATACCCATCTCTCTCTCTCTCTCACACACACACACACACACACACACACACTGTAGCCATCCTTGACCTTAACCAGGCCTGCAGGGTTCGGACGGAACATTACAACAACGTTTTATGAATTATTCATTGATTCACTCTGTCCTAGCTCTCTCTTTCTTTTTCTTTCTTTCTCGCCGTCTCCCACACTCTCTCTTTCTCACTCGCTCTGGGCTAGTAGAGTTTGAGTGTGTTTTGACCGGTGCTCTGATACGGTGATACTCGCACCCGCAGCAGGTAGTTTGTCCTCCTCCGTGCGGCACAATTCCCTCTAGACCCTGATTAGGGCTCTTAATAGCTGCTTTCATGACAAAAAATATAAATAAAGGTTAATTATAACTCTACCACACTCCAGTGTGTGTTAGAGAGAGAATGGCTGTGTTGGAATAGCATATTACCATACTACACCTGCTATTGTTGCAGTGTATAGCATGCATATTGTGCATAATATGCTTATTTTATATATGCATCAACACCCTATTACAATTGCCAAAATGTACACAGTGCAATGCACACTTATATATACATAACCCTGGACCACAAAACCAGTCATAAGGGTCAATTTATTTAAATTGAGATTCATACATAATCTGAAATGTGCATAAATAAGCTTTCCATTGATGTATGTTTTTAGGATAGGACAATATTTGGCTGAGACAATTTGAAAATCTGGAATCTGAGGGTGCAAAAAAAAGTTTTGATATTTTTACAGTGGGAAATTTACTAAATATCTTCATAGAACATGATCTTTACTTAATATCCTAATAATTTCTGGCATTAAAGAAAAATCGATAATTTTGACCCATACAATGTATTTTTGGCTGTTGCTAAAAATATACCCATACTACTTAAGACTGGTTTTGTGGTCCAGGGTGTGTATATATATATATATATATATATATATATATATGTATATGTGTAAAATAACCATTTTTGCCATTATTCTACTATTATAGTAAATAGTAAGCTAGTTTTTTTATTTTAATAACTAGGGCTGGGCGATTAATCGAAAAATAATCGAAATCGACATTCAGAACCTATAATCGTTAAAATTTTTCCAGGAAGATTATTTCAATTACTTTCCCTTTAAAAAACACTAGCGCTCCGTTCCGTTATTCCGCCGACATGTCGATGGAGAGCTTAAACAGTATTTACACAGTAAAAAGTATTTACAGGATATACAAGGGTAATTTTATTTAGAGGAGATACTGCTTATTTTCTACTTTTAATATGAAAAACATTGAAAATTATTTATTTTGTTTCCAATAGTGCAAGTTATTTATTTTCACTAATTTAAGAAAAATGTGACTTTTCGTTTTAAGCAATGCTTGCTTTAATTTCAGTTGTTCAACACTGATGTTCAATTAATAATCATAGATCGTAGATAGTGTGTTTCCTTCAATTATTTTAAAATCAAGTAATGCACCCTTCATCCAAAAATCTCTCGCTTGTAATATGTGAACATATTTACTGTACAAAACTTGTCAGTGAACTATGAGGGCAAAAAAATAAATATTATATAAATATAATTAAATATAATTTTATTAATAAATAAAATAATCGTTCATTAATCGTAATCGGGTTAAAATGTTCAATTAATCGAGATTTTAAACTAAACTAAGCCAAATTGCCCAGCCCTATTAATAACATATTTAAACTGGCTGCTCAGTGTCTTAGTTTGAAGGAGACAGAGTTATTGAACGACTTACAATATTAAAAAGTTCAAATATCATCAAAAACCCAAATCCCAAAAAAAATACAAAAATTATTACAGTCTCGAAACAGTCCATAGAATCATTATCAGAGCAGCATTGCATTATGGGAGATAATCAGCACTGACCAGAGGGCAGAACCGCCAATCCAAGGATTAAACTCTGCCAGAACCTGACCTTCCTCGCAGCTAAACACACACTTCAACACATGCAGACAGGCTGAACACACACACACATATGCAGTTTAAATCATAGTGTGTGTCAGAATTTCCTTCTTTTTCTTTCTTTTCCTTTATCTGTTCTCTTTCTCTGTTGTGCTTCATATTCTGTGTTGTCTTTCTCCCCTTCTTGCTTAATTTAAAAGTCAGTTCTTTCATGAAATCTGCCAAGATGATGTCCAGGTCATAATTCACCACAAAATCAAAAAGAAAGAATCATAATCATCTTTTACTCAATCCTATGTCGTTTCAAACCCATATTAATTTAAAAAGATATTTATCAAAATGTCCACTACCAATAAATTGGGTGGAGAATAGGGGCTGTCAAGATCTGAAAAGCATAAGGAAAGATACTAAAATATAAGCCATTATTCAGTGAAATTCATTTCTCTAAAATCTCCTTTCGCGCTCCATGGAAGAAAGCCATGAGCGTGAGTAAATAATAACAGAATTTTCATTTTTGCATGAATAATTCCCACTCCAATTTGCATTACCTAAATGCACAAAAGAAATCATTCTCATTACTTTAATGCAAAAAAAATATATATATATTTAAATTGCAAATTATTTATGCATCTCAGTAATATTTGTAGTAATTTATGCTGATTTAAATATGAAAATATTGTATTACTGTAATGAGAATCTAATGAGAATCCTCACTGAGAATAATAGGAATTTTAAACATTATAACTCAAAAATAAAACATCTAGACGTATTGCAATAATGGGAATTTAGGCAAAGCACTCTTTATGCAAAGCACGATTTCTTTAGGGTGAAATGTGACCTGGACGTGTTTTCACCCATAAACATTTGTCTTTCATTTCGCTGTGTCCTGCGTTCTCTTCAGATCTGACCAACGGCACCAACTTGACCAACAGAAACACATCCAAATGTGCCCAGGGCTGCGAGTCCTTCAGAAGATACACACACACAAGGGACACGCTCTGACAGATGGATTCCTGCTGTCGCAGAGTAACGTGACCTTATGAAGGATTCAAGCATCATGTATGAGCAGCGAATGAATATTACATAAAGCGTTTGGAAAGCTTTCTAGTTATGAATTTGAGGTTGTGTTCTTAAGCTTGTTTGTGGCCATGTGCTTGTCTATTTTTGTGTTTTTTTTGCATTCTATACGTGACTCTGTACTTGCATGTTGTGTGTGTGTGTGTGTGTGTGTGTGTGTGTGTGTGTGCATGTGTGTGAGGCCAAGGCCTCCTAAACACAGCCATATTCTGCAGATAACCGGATTAGGAACGAGGCGTATAATAAGTCTGTGAATGTGGCCCCTGGCGCTGCTGTAATCCTCTGCTTTGATGTCTCTCGGCTCCATCAGGTGCGAGCGGGCTCTCGGGCCCCGGGCTGAAGCTCCGCTCCGCAGCTCAAAGTGCCTCATTAGTTTTGCCTGTTTACTAAACTTGGCCCCTTGTGATGGAAAATAGTCAGATGCACAGCCGAATCCTGTCAACGATGCACATTTCTCTCTTTTCAGAAAGCAGGAGGGAGGGAGAAGGATGCCGGAGACATCTTGCAGTGTCCGAATTTACCTCAACGCAAGCTTGGATTCATTATCTGCAGCTTTCTGCGTCATATACCAGCACTGGGTTAAATTATTATGGGATCATAAATCAAAAATAAGAGAAAATATGTACTAATTAGAAGAGCTTCAATGTGTTGCATTAATTGCACACATTTTAGTGTACAGTTGAGGTCAAAAGTTTACATACACCTTGCAGAATCTGCTAAGTGTTAATTATTTTACCAAAATATGAGGGACCATAACAAATGCATGTTTTTTACTACTGACCTGAATAAGATATTTCAAGTAAAAGACCTTTACATATAGTCCACAACAGAAAATAATAGTTGTATTTGTAAAAATAACCTAGTTCAAAAGTTTACATATGCTTGATTCTTAATAGTTTTTTTTTTTGTTTAGTTTTAATTGTTCATAAGTCCCTTGTTTTCCTGAACAGTTAAACTGTCCGCTGTTCTTCAGAAAAAATCATTCAGCTCCCCCTAATTCTTTGTTTTGAACCCCTTTCCAACAATGACTGTATGATGTTTTCACACTGAGAACAACTGAATGATATTGAGATCTATATTTGCACACTTAGGACCACTGAGGGACTCATTTGCAAATATTACAGAAGCTTCAAATGCACACTGATACTTCCGAAGGAAACACAATGCATTAAGAGTCAGACGTGAAAACTTTTTGACTTTTTAACCTATTTTGTATTGTGTGAAACATCTTCTGTATCTTCTGTAGCATCTGAAGAACAGTACTAAATGAAAAAAACATGATATTTAGGCAAAATACGAAAAAAGTACACATCTTCTTTCTGTTCTTAAGGCTCTTAATGCATCGTTTTTCCTTCTGGAGCATCAGTGAGCATTTGAACCTTTTGTAATAGTTGCATATGAGTCCCTCAGTTGTCCTCAATGTGCAAATATAGATCTCAAAATCATGCAGTCGTTGTTGGAAAAGGTTTAAATACACAAAAATGCTGAAGGATGGGACCTGAAGGATTTATCTGAAGAACAGCGAGCAGTTTATCTGTTCAGGACAAACATGGGACTTATGAACAACTATCACAAAAAAAAACACAGCTGTGGATCATTCAGGTAACAACACAATATTAAGAATCAAGTGTATGTAAACTTTGTTTTGAACGACGTAATTTTTATAAATTCAACTATTATTTTCTCTTGTGAACTATATGTAAACATCTTTTATGTGAAATATCTTATTCAGGTCAGTACTGAACAAAAATACATTCATTTTGTATGATGCCTCTTATTTTGGTAAAATAATAATATTTTGCAGATTCTGCAAGGTGTGTCTAAACTTTTGACAACAACTGTATATATTATTTGTGTATATTGTTTAGGTTTTTCTGTAGTTTATTTAAATAGGTGTCAATTCAGGATAATTGGGTTATTTCCCCAGTCATCCCAATGGCAAAAATTGTCCCAGTTTTCATGAATTCACCCTTTTATTAATTTGTCACTGATGTTTCTGATCAAAAATGACCAGCCTTTTACCAAAACTGCTTTTAAATCTTTCATTATGCTATATTATCACCAAATATTGATTTCAACCTTTTCGAGGTTTTTTTTTTTTCAATTAACACGGGTTTTGTATTTCTTTTTTCAACTGGCTGATCATAGGCCTCTTTCATCTGAGCACCATTTTTGAGTGAGAAAAGCATTATTTGCGAACAATTCTGGTAAAACACATATAATGTATAAAACTATATTCATTATACGTGCATAAACTATACATATAATGCACATAGTTTATGCATTCCCTGGGAATCAAACCCAAAACTTTCCTGTTGCAAACATAATGCTCTACTTGAGCTACACGCATGTGTAGAACTGCTTATTTTTGTGTTTATGCATGTTTGTTGTTTATATCATCATATTATTTGTGTTAAAAGTGTGAGTTTTGTGTGCTTTGTGCATGTGTGTGTGTGTTTCGTGTGTGTATGTGTGCCTCACTCAGCTGCAGATTCTAATTAAAAATATCACAATAATTAAAGTCTTCAGCCTGACATGCACAGACTGCGCTACGCCTTCAGACATTCCCAGCTAATTAGTTAATTAATCCAAACGCAAATTATAAGCAATAATTAGTCAGTCAAGCTTAACGTGAAGTCTGGTGACTCGTAGCGTTCCTTCACCTCCTTCTGTTTGCTGTCTCTGCGTCTCCTCACACACGGGCTCCTTCTTTTTGGAAGCGTTCCTGCTCTGGTTAGGTAATTAATTTTTGGCTCTTAACGGATTTAACAGCAGAATTGACTACGGCTCTCGTAACGCTCCGGATTCAGATCGGACTCTCACCCTGAGCGCAGCGAGACAATTACACATCACAAACAACAGAGAGCAGCGTGAAAGAACTCTTATTAAGACATTAGACACACCTACTCCTATACACACTCTAACCTGATCATACACACATTCTTAAACACACACACTGTTTGCTAAGGTAGGTTATTGCTCATACTTTGGTGTAGGGATTTGAACAAACCTCTAATCTTTAGCATTAAACTTAAATGCAAAACTTTTCAAAGTGACTAATTGCGATTTTGGGCAGACGATTTAAAAAAACTGACAGATTTACAGTTAATGAGGGATCAACAGTGACCAACCACCACATAACATGCTAAAAAAAAACTCTCAAAACACCTTAGAAACCACATGGAAACACCCTGGCAACTGCCACATAACATGCTAAAAAAAACTCTCAAAACACCTTAGAAACCACATGGAAACACCCTGGCAACTGCCACATAACATGCTAAAAAAAAACCTCTCAAAACACCTTAGAAACCACATGGAAACACCCTGGCAACTGCCACATAACATGCTAAAAAAACCTCTCAAAACACCTTAGAAACCACATGGAAACACCCTGGCAACTGCCACATAACATGCTAAAAAAAAACTCTCAAAACACCTTAGAAACCACATGGAAACACCCTGGCAACTGCCACATAACATGCTAAAAAAAAACTCTCAAAACACCTTAGAAACCACATGGAAACACCCTGGCAACTGCCACATAACATGCTAAAAAAAACCTCTCAAAACACCTTAGAAACCACATGGAAACACCCTGGCAACTGCCACATAACATGCTAAAAAAAACTCTCAGAACACCTTAGAAACCACATGGAAACACCCTGGCAACTGCCACATAACATGCTAAAAAAAACTCTCAGAACACCTTAGAAACCACATGGAAACACCCTGGCAACTGCCACATAACATGCTAAATAAAACTCTCAAAACACCTTAGAAACCACATGGAAACACCCTGGCAACTGCCACATAACATGCTAAAAAAAACTCTCAAAACACCTTAGAAACCACATGGAAACACCCTGGCAACTGCCACATAACATGCTAAAAAAAAACTCTCAAAACACCTTAGAAACCACATGGAAACACCCTGGCAACTGCCACATAACATGCTAAAAAAAACCTCTCAAAACACCTTAGAAACCACATGGAAACACCCTGGCAACTGCCACATAACATGCTAAAAAAAAACCTCTCAAAACACCTTAGAAACCACATGGAAACACCCTGGCAACTGCCACATAACATGCTAAAAAACAACTCTCAAAACACCTTAGAAACCACATGGAAACACCCTGGCAACTGCCACATAACATGCTAAAAAACAACTCTCAAAACACCTTAGAAACCACATGGAAACACCCTGGCAACTGCCACATAACATGCTAAAAAAAACTCTCAAAACACCTTAGAAACCACATGGAAACACCCTGGCAACTGCCACATAACATGCTAAAAAAAACTCTCAAAACACCTTAGAAACCACATGGAAACACCCTGGCAACTGCCACATAACATGCTAAAAAAAAACTCTCAAAACACCTTAGAAACCACATGGAAACAACCTGGCAACTGCCACATAACATGCTAAAAAAAAACTCTCAAAACACCTTAGAAACCACATGGAAACAACCTGGCAACTGCCACATAACATGCTAAAAAAAAACTCTCAAAACACCTTAGAAACCACATGGAAACACCCTGGCAACTGCCACATAACATGCTAAAAAAAACCTCTCAAAACACCTTAGAAACCACATGGAAACACCCTGGCAACTGCCACATAACATGCTAAAAAAAACCTCTCAAAACACCTTAGAAACCACATGGAAACACCCTGGCAACTGCCACATAACATGCTAAAAAAAAACTCTCAAAACACCTTAGAAACCACATGGAAACAACCTGGCAACTGCCACATAACATGCTAAAAAAACCTCTCAAAACACCTTAGAAACCACATGGAAACACCCTGGCAACTGCCACATAACATGCTAAAAAACAACTCTCAAAACACCTTAGAAACCACATGGAAACACCCTGGCAACTGCCACATAACATGCTAAAAAAACCTCTCAAAACACCTTAGAAACCACATGGAAACACCCTGGCAACTGCCACATAACATGCTAAAAAAAACTCTCAAAACACCTTAGAAACCACATGGAAACACCCTGGCAACTGCCACATAACATGCTAAAAAAAACTCTCAAAACACCTTAGAAACCACATGGAAACACCCTGGCAACTGCCACATAACATGCTAAAAAAAACTCTCAAAACACCTTAGAAACCACATGGAAACACCCTGGCAACTGCCACATAACATGCTAAAAAAACCTCTCAAAACACCTTAGAAACCACATGGAAACACCCTGGCAACTGCCACATAACATGCTAAAAAAAACTCTCAAAACACCTTAGAAACCACATGGAAACACCCTGGCAACTGCCACATAACATGCTAAAAAAAAACTCTCAAAACACCTTAGAAACCACATGGAAACAACCTGGCAACTGCCACATAACATGCTAAAAAAACCTCTCAAAACACCTTAGAAACCACATGGAAACACCCTGGCAACTGCCACATAACATGCTAAAAAAAAACTCTCAAAACACCTTAGAAACCACATGGAAACACCCTGGCAACTGCCACATAACATGCTAAAAAAAACTCTCAAAACACCTTAGAAACCACATGAAAACACCCTGGCAACTGCCACATAACATGCTAAAAAACCTCTCAAAACACCTTAGAAACCACATGGAAACACCCTGGCAACTGCCACATAACATGCTAAAAAAACTCTCAAACTTTATTTACAAGCACAGTGGTTTGTAGTGCAAACAGCATTACCGTTTACTGCACGTTGTTATTCATCTCGTTATCTCTCTATAGCAGATAATGAATCGGAAGTCTCACCTATAGACATTTTTCCTGAACGCGGAAGTCACGTCTGACTCTTAACCTGAAGAATGCTTTGCATTTCCGGACTCCAGTGTTTCTAGTCAAAGTAGCGTATATTCCGAGCTGTTAATCTAATGTTAAACCTATTAAAATGTTTTTAAAAAGCACATGGCTCTATCTATTTACTCAGGAAAAAGGTCTATAGGCTTACTTCCGTGTTAAAGAACAAGGTGGATAGGGATTGTTTAGAACAGCAATAGAGTGTTTTTACGTTACATCATCAATCCGGAAGTCGGCCATTACGGCGGCACTGAATGTAAACAGTGCGAACAATTAGGATATCGGGATAAGAAATATGTGACCCTGGACCACAAAATCAGTCATAAGGTTAAATTTTACAAAACTGAGATATATACATCATATGAAAGCTCAATAAATAAGCTTTCTATTGATGTATGGTTTGTTAGGATATAACAATATTTGGCCGAGATACATCTATTTGAAAATCTGAAATCTAAGGGTGCAAAAAATCAAAATACTGAGAAATCACCTTTAAAGTTGTCCAAATTAAGTTCTTAGCAATGCATATTACTAATCAAAAATTACATTTTGATAGGTTTACAGTAGGAATTTTACAAAAAATCTTCATGGAACATGATCTTTACTTAATTTCCTAATGATTTTTGGCATAAAAGAAAAATCAATAATTTTGACCCATACAGTGTATTTTTGGCTATTGCTACAAATATACCCCAGCGACTTAAGACTGGTTTTGTGGTCCAGGGTCACATATAAGGAAGAATTGTTGGGTCATCAGTCCGCAACAAAGAAGGCAGATAGTACGGATATTTACCAACTATTACAAGGCTTGACAATATGGACTGCCCTATGGTCGTGCATTTATGTTCCAAATTGTCATTTGTGTGGAAATATTATATAATATTACGTTATTATTACATTTAGACCAGAAACCCTGAAGATGGACATAAAGAGGAGAAAATACTGTAGCAGGCAGATCAATCTCACAAAATATTGGAAGTAGCCACTAAATAATGAATTGGGGGTAGGAGTTTATATTAATGTATATCTGCAGTGAACTGTCTTGTTTTCAGAAAAGTTCACATGCCGTTTTCTTTTCATCTAGCATCTGTATAATGCAGTGTTAATAAGCGTAGCGCAGCATTGTGTACAGCAGTAACCAAGCGTTGAGCCCTGTTTTAACTTTAGTTTTAGTGAAAATATAATGGCATTTCCTGCTTACTAAGTCATTCTCTATATGATTTAGCAGCTTCCACACATTTATCTGTGATTTAGACGTCATAAATTAGTAGAACAACGTCTTCAGTAGTACATTAACCATGCAATCCATGCTGTTTACATACGAGTATTGCCGCAATGGTCGCGTATCCGGGTAACTGACCAAAACGTGATGTATGTGCAAACCCTCTATTGGCTGGTTTTATTTCGCAGACCTGGCAACCCTTATAGAAGTATGCTAAAAAAAAAATCCTTCACAGCTCCCTTCTACAACCATATAGCAATGCTATGGCATCCATCGATAACGCCGCAGCAACTACATAGTAAAAAAAACCTTCACAAGCCCTAGTAAAATCAAAGTCCATTTAAGGTAAGTCATGTCACTCGACGGCCATCTTCAAAACGCCTCTCAGGCATGCAAGTCCAGCTGTTTGAATGGGGAAACATCAAATTCTCCAAAATTGTTCACCAAGCTTACAACTAAATTTCATATTTTAAATCACAAACGAAATCTGACAAGAACTGCATCATAAATATTGTTCCTTGTGCTTCAGTAGTGATAAAAAAATGCTTATTTTTCAGGCTAGATCAGCCAGTGATGCGCAGTACTGAGCGCATGTCTCAGAACACTCTAGCAACCAGGACTTCTAATGACACGCTGACTTTACTAATCAATGATTGGCTCTTTCAATAAGAAGGCGGGGCTTTGCGGCCATAATGAGCATTGCATTTTTCCCCATTCACAACTATAGGTTGTTCAAAATGCAACAATCCTCCACAGCCGTTGGTCTACGAACCCACAGTATGGTGAATCAAGTCAAGTTCACCGTTCCAATATGGCGGATGCGTCTACGTGCTTGAAGCGGTCATATAGGGTATCTATACATATCTATGTTTTTCCCCATTCAAAACTATACAAGTGACACGTCTTGGGTATTTTATAGTCTTTGGCAGTATTTATATTTATGACCACAATGGCCTCGTATCCGAGTAACTGCCAAAACGTGACATAGGTACAAACCGTGCAAACCCTCTATTAGCTGGTTTTATTTCGTATACCTGGCAACCCTCATAGTAATATGCTAAAAATCCCTCAGAACGCCTCAACAACCACATAGCAACACCATGGCATCGATCATAACACCACAGCAACTACATACTAAAAACCCTTAACACACGCCCTTGTAAAATGTACTTACAATTCATTGTTTAAGGAAGGAAGATTATCATTTACTTACCTGAGAATAATTTTTCCTCACGATATTTCACTCGTCGTGTTGTGTCTCCTGTTGTCTGTCGTCTGTTTAAAAACAGAAGTAACAATGCGCGAATTGTGATTGACTAATCGTTGTTTTGAGTCGTTTCTTTTCCGCGGCTTTTTCAAACTGATTAGAAAAACGGTCTGAATCGGTTCGCGATTCAGTATGAATCATTTGGGCAGTTCACTCACGCAAGGAATCGCTTCGAGCGGTTTTCTCACTCGGTAAATAGATACTTTACAACTCAAAGAACAAAAAGAAAACTGAGTGAGGTGAATATTTAGGCTACCTAGTATCCAATGAGGTAAATTTGAAACAAACCTGCAAAAGCGTCCTTTCATTTGCCAGCGATTAAGAACGTCAACAAGAAGTGAAGCTTGAGAACGACTCTGTATTACAGGTACGAAAATATTCAGTTCAGGGTATATGTGTTTTTTTTTTTAAGAAATAATACTTCTATTCAGAAAAGGATGCATTAAATTAACCGGAAGTGACCGTTAAACATTGAAATGCTACAAAATCTGGTTCAAATAAATGTAGTTATTTTACATTTTCTATTTATTACAAAAACCTGGGGAAAATTCACAAAAGTTAGCACAACTGTTTGCTTTTTTATTTTTATTTATTTATTTTTTTTTTTTTTTACATTTTTTTAATAATAACTGTTTCCTGAGCAGCAAACCAGCATAATCCAATAATTTCTGAAGAATCATGTGACACTAAAGACTGGAATAATGATGCTGAAAATTCATCTTTGACCGCAGCAATAAATTACATTTTAAAATATATTCAATTCAAATTGTAATAATATTTCACAATATTACTGTTTTTACTGTATTTTTATCATATAAATATACAGTTTTGGAGAGACTTGCGATGTAAAGGACCTCAAACATAAATGTCATGCAACTTCCCAGCATTGTTGATGTTGACAAGGGACGTATTTTATATATAATTTATTCGGGGGGCTTCCAAAGATTGTCATCTATATTTTTTTATTTCACAGAAATATAATTTCATTGCCACTTATTACTTTTGCATACTCCATTGTTTTATATTTGATCAATTTTGATTTGATATCTTAATATAATTATCTTGCTTTACAAGTCCCTTCTGTGAGTCCTTAATCATGATGGCGAATTTCCCCAGTGGGACTGAGACTTTTGAGTAGAAATGTTTAAGCGTGTGTGTTTTATGATGGCTGATTGTTGTAAACACAGGATCATATCAATCACTGTCTGACATGAGAAACTGAGTTTATGTGCTGGAGAGACAGAGAGGAAGTGAGAGAAAGAGGAAAATGAGGAAAGGATGGACTGAGAGAGAGAAAAAGAGAGAGATGCATGTAGGAGCAAGTAAGCTGCCCCGGGGGAGCATGACTGCAGCTGTCAATCAGAGTTCAGACAGAGACTGACAGAGAATGACCTGAATGTGCAAATCACACGCACACACACATAAAGAAGAGGGTAAAAAAAAAGAGACAACATCACATTCCAGTTTACTGGAGACTCACATTCTGATACATGCTCAGTCTGAATTTGAAGATAACTGTATTTTACACACTGCTCATCTCATATGATTGTCTTTAATTGTTTTTAGGTTTCAAATGGGACAAAGGCCAGAAATAGATGTTACGTCAGTGTAAGTTCTACATTGTGCTGTTTAGATTGACTTTGCTGTCTTTATGTTTTAAACATGTATATAACTCAATGATTTCAAATGAATTTGTCCTTAAATTCTTAATATGTTCCACTGACCTGACCAAACTGAACAGGCGGATATTACTCACAGTATGCTCTTTAACTTATATATGTGACCCTGGACCACAAAACCAGTCATAAGGTTACATTTTACAAAACTGAGATGTATACATCATATGAAAGCTCAATAAATAAGCTTTCTATTGATGTATGGTTTGTTAGGATTGGACAATATTTCCTAATGATTTTTGGCATAAGAGAAAAATCAAGAATTTTGACCCTTACAATGTATTTTTGGCTATTGCTACAAATATACCCCAGCGACTTAAGACTGGTTTTGTGGTCCAGGGTCACATATAGCATTTTTAAGGAGAAGGTTTGATGTATGTTATCAGTTTTGTATCATTCCTTTTGTGTGTGTTCCACAGAAAGATGAAAATCATATGGACTTGACAATGTGAGGGTGAGTAAATTTGTACATTTTGGGTGCACTGTCTCTTTAAATATGGTTTACACTCAATTAGAAGTTCAACTCAATCTGTAGCATATATTTTGATGACCGAAATAACTTTTGACTTTTTTAATTTATTTTTTGTACATTTTTTTATTTATTTATTTTTTTCAATTCTTATTTTTTTAATTACAGTTTTTTTTATTTAAATTATTGCTTTTATTTATTTATTATAAATATTGATTTAAGGGGTAAACAAACTTTAGTCAGGGCAAATCTTTATTTATATAGCAAAAGAGTTTATGATGACTAATTTACAATGGAAGTGAATAGGGCTACTTTTTGGAGGATATAATGTAAAACTTAGGATTTTATTAAAGCATATATATTAATTCTTCTGTGAAAACATATAAACAATGTTGTAAATTTGTGCAACTTTATGCAGAAATGTTTTTTAATTGATTGTATTTTATTTATTATAAGATTTTATTTTAATTTATTATTTTTTACATTTAATTTTTTATTTATTTTGTTTATTATTATTTCACATTTTTATTTTTATTTATTATATATTTTTTACACTTTTATTAATTTTAATATAAATATAATTTATAATAAATAAAATGTATAATAAATATAAATTTTAATATAAATATTAATATAAATGGATTTATATTATTATTTTTTACTTTTTTACTTTTTATTTTTTTAAATGTAGTAAATTATTTTATTTTATTTTAATTAATTATTTTATTTATTATTTATTTTTATTATTTATACTATTTTTACTAACAATGGAGTGAATAGGACAAATTTTTGGAGGATATAAAAGCTGAAATGTACAACCTAAGATTTTATAAAAGCAATTACATTAATTCTTCTGTGAAAACATATAAACAAAGCTGTAAAATTGGATATAACTTTATGCGGAAATGGTTTTAATTGATTGTATTTTTTTCATTTTATTTACTATTTTATTTTAATTTTTTTATTTTTACATTTAATTTTTTATTTATTTTTAAAATTATTATTTCACATTTTTATTTTTTATACTTTTATTAATTATATTATTATTATTATTAATTTTTTTTACATTTTTATTATTTTTTATTTTATTTACATTTTATTTTACCTAATTATTAAATTAAATTAAATTTAATTTAATTTAATTTAATTTAATTTAATTATTTTTATCAAAACCTGGAAATATTCATTTAAGGGGTAAACAAGGTATGTCTATAGCATAAATTGGTAATTACAAAGTGCTTTACAGAAAAAAAAAATGTAAAAAAAAAAAAATAATAAGAATCATAACATTTTTCATAAGAAATATAAAAAATAAAAAGTAAAATTTAAAAATTAAAAAAAGAAAAATGAAATAAGATTTAATTAAATAAGAGCCATTAATTAGTATCCCAGTGTTGATTACACACATCTGTGATCTATTCCACTGAATAAGATGAATTTGTTGGCTGTCGAATGTTTCAATTGGAAATCAAAATTCTATTTCTTTAGCAGACAATTTTATCCAAGATGACTTTAACTCTATAAATTGATTTGTTCAAAAAAGAGAAAGTCTTTTTAGTCGCCACAAATTGATTACGTGCAAATAATAAGATATATATTAAAGCAGAAATGATTCTAAAACCTGAATATCATTGAAGAGGTAAAAAGACACAGCGCATCAGCGAATCGCACACGCAGGCTGTCATATGCGAGAGCAGTGCCAGTGTTGTTTACGCTGGGTGGCACTCTGCACTCTAGGGGTCCTTGTCACAGAGAGTTTAGGCGTCCATTGCAGTGCCTGCGCTGGCAGTGTGACTGGTGGGCAGACACCAGGGCAGATGGGCCTTTCACAAGACATCCTCGTCTCTCACACACAGAGGGGAGAGAGAGTTTCTCACAAACACTTACACACACACATATATGCTGTCCACACTGCTGAGCATCTTGTTCTATGAAACAATGTCTCAACCAATCAGTGTTCAGGACCGCCGTCGCCAAAGATATACATCTGCTGGACATCAGCACTGCTGAGAACCAAACACACACACACACACACACACACACACTTTACAGTACAATCACATTCTCACTTCCTCACTACTCATTAAAAATCACTATTCCAGTGAACATATTTTACTCCCATGTTAATATATTGAAATGAGCACTTTTTGCTCACCAAGGCTGCATTTATTTAGTTAAAAAATATAGGAAAAACAACAATATTGTGAAATATTATTAAAATTCAAAATCACAGTTGTCTATTTTTATATATCGGAAAACGTAATTTATTCCTGTGATCAAAGCTGAATTTTCAGCATCATTACTCAAGTCTTCAATGTAACATGATCCTTAAGAAATCATTCTAATATGCTGATCTGCTGTTCAATAAACATTTATTATTATTATCAATGTTGAAAGCAGTTGTGTTGGTTCATATTTTGGTGGAAACTGATTTTTGTTCAGGATTCTTTGATGACTAAAAAGCATTTATTTGAAAAGAAATATTTTGTAACATTATAAATGTTTTAACTGTCATTGACTTATTTATTCTTATGTATTGACTAATTAATTTCTTCATGAAAAAAGAAAAAAATATATATGTATATATTATTTAAAAATATATATTATATAAATTCAATTATATAAATCAAATAAATGTATAAATAAATTATTTCTTATGTATATTATTTTTTAGTAAATATATTTTTATATATATTTACTTTTAAGAATTTTTTATTAATAATTTTTCTTTTGTCAGATTTAAATAATTATATATATATAAATAATAATAATAATAATAATAATAATAATAATAATAATAATAATATTATTATTATTATTATTATTATTATTATTATTATTATTCTCTAAATTATTTTCCAATTGAGGACTCCAAATCCCTTTGGAGTTTTAATACACTACCAGTCAAACATTTTTAATGTGTTTTAAAGAACTCTCTTCTGCTCACCAGGCCAGCAATTATTTGATCCAAAGTACAGCAAAAACAGTAAAAAATGTTACAATATTTTTACTATTTACTATTTAATTTTATACTATTTGAATAAATTTTAAAATGTAATTTATTCCAAATTCAAAGCTGAATTCAGAAGTCATTCTAATATTCTGATTTGAGTTCTGAAGCATCATGTGACACTGAAGACTGGAGAAATGATGCTGAAATTTTAGCTTTAATCCCAGAAATAAATTACATTTTAAAATATATTTAAATAGAAATCAGTTATTTTAAATAGTAAAAATATTTCATAATATTGCTGTTTTTACTGTATTTTTAACTAAATAAATGCAGCCTTGGTGAGCAGAAGAGACTGATTTTAAAAAAAAAACATTAAAAATCATACTGTTCAAAAACTTTTGACTGGTAGTGTTGATTCATTCAACCTTTAGGGACATTTTTGTACATGCACAACTCTTATCACAAGACACACACATACAAGTACCTTTTTATCACTAGTTTGTGTGTCAAATGCACGTTCTACCTGCACATGTGCATTCACACACAACAGCACATATTCAACCAGCCAGACTTCCAAAAAGTGCCTTGGTTTGTGTGTGTATGTGTGTGTTCGTCCATGTGTAAATAACAGTAGCCAAGGGCACGGATTTAGTCAGCATACAAGGTCACCGCAGCAAAGCCAAAAGAAAGAGACAGAGAGAGAAAGAGAGAGCGAGAGAGAGAGGAAGGTTTGCTCCTCTCATCAGAGTTTATAATTGTAATTGTATGTTCAACAGACTGTTCCAGACAAACACTATAAAGCTCATCATAAGCACAAGGATAATATTTTACTTATTCAAACAGTGGCCTATATTATATTGTGAACGTTCATTTTTATTTTTTTCCCCCCACCACCCACAGAGGCCATTAAAATCCTGAGCAGAAAGTGTGTGTGTGTGTGTGTGTGTGTGTGTGTGGGACATTATAGAGAGAGATCACCAATGCATTAGCTAGTTAGACCTGGAGGCACTTACACACAATACAATACAATACAACACACACACACACACACACACACACACACACAAAAACACATACACAACAGTCTATGTTTCAGAGGATGGAGAAAGTCCAGTGGTGCAGTGTGGGAAATGAAGTACTATATGCCTGAAGAGAAATGAAGCGAACTCAGAGACAGCTGAAGCACAGGTGAGACATAAAACATGCAGGTGCATTTTCTGCACACAAATGTTCTTCTAGTTTCAAAATTATGAGAAAAATTCACCCTACACTGTAAAAATCATCTTAAGGGTTAGTTCTCTCAAAAATGAAATTTCCTCTCCGTCACCCTACAGTCTTAAAAATAAAGGTGCTTTAAAAGGTTCTTCAATTGATGCCATAGAAGAACCATTTTTGGTTCGACAAAGAACCATTTAGTCAAAGGTTCTTTAAAGAACCATCTCTTTCTTACCTTGTTAGAATCTGAATAACCTTCTTTCGCCACAAAGAACCTTTTATGAAACAGAAAGGTTCTTCAGGTGTTAAAGGTTCTTTATAGAACCATTTAGACAAAAAGGGTTCTTCTATGGCATTGTGAAGCACCTTTATATTAAAGAGTGTAGCACCATTTTGGAGAGTATCATGACGCATGTCCGTTAGGGTGACACAGAGGAAAAGAATTGTTGAATAAAGTTGTTATTTTCTTGTAGCTTCATAAAATTACGGTTGAACCATTAATGTCACATGGACTATTTTAATGATGTCCTTACTACCTTTCTGGACCTTAAACATGTCAGTTGCATTGCTGTCTATGCAGGGTCAGATAGCTCTCGGACTGAATCAGAAATATCTTAATTTGTGTTTGAATATGAACAAAGGTCTTACGGGTTTGGAACGACATGAGGGTGAGTAATTAATAACAGAATTTTCATTTTTGGGTGAACTATCCCTTTAATTTTACCAGTAAAGGACTGTAAAAATCCTACTGTAAAAACGGTTAAGTAATAACAATAAGTTCCCAAAAACTGTAATATCTAATGAGACATTTAATGTAATTTTACAGTAAAAATACTGTTAAATTTACCGTTTTTGGAAGTGAAAAAGAAGTTCATTAATTTTTTTTTTTTTTACATCTTATGTTGTTTAATGTTTTTTGCATTATTTTAGTGTCATGAGCTACCATGGTGGTGTTTTATATTTTTATGACATATTGCAGTTTCTGTATATGAATATTTATCTCAACTTGTGGAAAAGCTACTTTTTGATGAACTTTGATTTTAGTCAAAATTTAGGACCAAAATTTGATTTGACACTTTGACCTGACCACGTTTGTTACATACCTTTCTATCAAAGTTATCTGACATTATCAAGATGAATTTGTTTTGACACAGTTTAACTCTTGAAATTTTGAAGGTGTCTGAATAAATTTTGGTTTGACTGTATATTTCAAGTCTTCTGGACTTGGAAAGCTTGCGAATTTCATCAAAATATCTTAATTTGTGTTCCGAAGATGAACGAAGGTTTTACGGGTTTGGAAGGACATGAGGGTGAGTAATTATTGACAGAATTTTAATTTTTCAGTGAACTAACCCTTAAAGGACTGTAAAAATTCTACTGTAAAAATGGTTAAGTAACAGTAAGTACCCTAAAACTGTAATATACTGTTAAAAATACTGCTAAATTTACAGTTTTGGAAGTGAAAAAAAAGTTTAAAAAATTAAAAAAAAATTAAAATTGTTTTTGTTTTTCTTGTCTGTTTTTTTTTCCACATCTTATGTTGTTTAGTGTTTATTGCACTTTCTGCATATTAATATTTATCTCAGCTTACAGGAAAGTTACTTATGATGAGCTTTGATTTTATTAAATTGGTATTTGGTCAGTTAATGAAATATATGCAATTTTTACTGTCAATTTAAATTAAAATGGGAAAAACATGATATTCAATTTATATTCAATAAAAAAAAAAATATATATATATATATATATATATATATATATATACACACACTATAAAAATAGTCCATACGACTTATGCACTATACAGTCAAACCAAAAATTATTCAGAAACCACATATAACTTTTACTAGTATGTGCAGGACTATAGTACATTTATTTAAGTGAGGATAGCAAAATAAAGTAAACTGTGACATATTATACTGAAAAATTCTTCATACAGTGTACTATCAATAAAACAAACAAAAAATTTGGGACCAAAAATTTGATTTGACACTTTGACCTAACCATGTTTTGTTACACACCTTTCTATCAATGTTATCTGACATTATCATATCATGAGTCATATCGTTGTGCATGAAAAGCAAACAAAAAAATCATTATTCATTGATTATCTTTTAGTATTTTTGACCTTTTTAAAACTCGACAGCCCCTGGTCGTATATTTCTTTTTCTGTATTTTTGTATTGTATTGTATTTATTGTGTAATTTATGTAATGCTGCAGTGCTGTTTTTCTTCAGGGATTAAATAAACTACCATTCTATCCGAACCTATATGCCTTCTTTGCATGGAAAAGAGCAGGAGTTTGCAGGAAGCCATAAGAGTGAGTAAAAGATGACAGAATTTTCATTGTTCCCAAGCTAATCCTTTAAATTGTGATGCGGCAGATTGGTTCTGTGTGTTACTGAGAAGAATGAGTGTTTTCTGGATTCATAACCTTGACCTGTTTTTCTCTTGTCACAGCAGCTGTTAACTTACAAACAAGAAATGAAATCCTTATAGTTTAGATTGAACTGGTGGTGTTTTACTGTATGAGAAATTAAGTATTAAGTATTTGAGGATCCATAATGGCAAAAATGTTTATACTATAAAAATAAAGGTTCTTTATTGGCATTGATGGTTCCATAAAGAATCTTTAACATCTATAGAACATTTAAATTGCACAAAAAGTTCTTCATAGTAGTAAAAGTTCTTTAGATTATTAAAATGGTTCTTTTTAGGAACTGTTCTGTGAAAATCTGATTCTATGCCATTCGCTGCGAAAACTCCTTTTTGGAATCTTTATTTTTAAAAGTGTAGAATTTGGAATTTTGAGGGGAAATAATTTATGTTTTTATCCTGATAATTCCACAAAGTTGTGACAGTAAATAGAGGAATGTTTGTTGACTGTGTATCAGCTGAGATGCTGAATAGGATGACAAGTGAACAGAAAGAGTCGGAACAAGTTTGAGGAGAAAAGGGCTGTAAGCATGTTTATGAATGTGTGTGTGTGTGTGTGTGTGTGTGTGTGTGTGTGTGTGTGTTAGAGGAAACATCAAAGCCAAACATAATCAATCATTTACTCACACAAACCCAATGAGCCAAAACCACAAACACACATCAAATAAAACCAGTCCTGCTTTTCTAGGCATTATACCGCGTGTGTGTTTGTTACCTGGAGAGGAGCTGAAATCTTGTACATTTATAGCCTGTTCTCTCTTGCTTACAGACGAACTTCAATGCAAAACAAAGAACAGCAAAGGCAAGTCACCCTTGAAGAATCTTAAATCAAATACATTACCTGGAGTGAGCACCTTAGTATGTTCATGTGCTTTGCTTTGAAACTCTCCAGTGCAGAGCTAAAAGAGGTAAACGCAGCGGTGAATGAAGAGGTCATGGGAGGTGTTTTGATTCAATGAAGCATTAAACAGAACTGAAGTTATGCATACAGAGACCGTGCGCTAACGCCATTAACGACAGCAAGCTCAGTTAATGAAAGATGACAATGATTAACCATTCACTACTGTAAGAGGCCTACATTTACATTTAATCATTTAGTAGATGCTGTTATCCAAAGCGACTTACAAATGAGGAAACTCACAAGTAATTTATCACACAGGAGCCAATAGTACCGCAATGTAGAGTTTCAAAAGGAGATGGGAAAAAGTTTTCCTTGTTTATTTTTTATTGTTATGGATATTATGAAGTGCTTGCAAATGAAGTACAGTCAAACCAAATATATTATATATATATATATATTTTTTTTTTTTTTACTAGTGGGTGCAGGACACTATAGTTCATTTATGTAAGTGATGATAGCAAAATAAAGTAAACTGTGACATATCATACCCAAAAAATTTTCATACAGTGGACTAGAAGTAAAATTTGTGACCAAACACTATGATCTGATCATGTTTTGCTTAAGTGTTTTTTCATTTTACATTACCTTTAAATGGCATTTTGAATATTTCATTAACAAGCACTAACATGGCAAAACCATTAATTGTCTCGATGACTAGATCAAATTTAGACATTTATTTTTGTTATTATTTTTTACTGATTTTTTTGTCATTTGAAGTATTTAATGTATAGGAAAGTAAAAAACTGAAAACAGTTTTAAGTTTATAGGTGACCCTGAACCACAAAACCAGTCTTAAGTAGCTCTGGTATATTTGTAGCAATAGCCAAAAATACATTGTGGGTAAAAATTATTGACTTTTCTTTTATGCTAAAAAATCATTAGGATATTAAGTAAAGATTGTGTTCTATAAAGATATTTTGTAAACTTCCTACTTCAAATATATCTAAATTTATTTTTGCTTAATAATATGCATTGCTAAAAACTTCATTTGGACAACTTAAAAGGCGATTTTCTCAATAGGCCTATTTTGATTTTTTTTTTGCACTCTCAGATTTCAGATTTTTAAATAGTTGTATCTCAGCCATCTCAATTTCAAAAAAGGGACCCTTATGACTGGTTTTGTGGACCAGGGTTACATTGCTATTCATTGTGACGCATTCGACACATTGCAAATGTTAGCAAAGAGAATGATGACAAAATCTAATATTGTTGTGTTCTATTATTAAAAGTGTTGTAAAATGGCAGAACATAAATGGATTAAACTCCATGTTGTTAAATAACTAGGTTCTTCAAAAGAACTTATGCAAACGGACGACTTAAAATGATTGACAGACAGTGTGCGTTTATGATTGGCTAAAGTTTTCTGATCGGCTACAAAAAGGTGGGCCGCTCCCAAGTTTTTGTTGTTTACAGAGCCTAAGGCTTTGACACAGGTAGGTGTGATATCTCAGTACACTTATTTCAGTGCTATCTGTCAGGTAGTTGGGGCATGTGTTTGGTATTCCAGAATAATCGCTTACCCAACCTTTAAACCGTCTGATGAGACACTCTTGCTTTTGATGTCCCTTCGTCCACTGTGGACGCGTGTCATTGCCGTAGTAATCGCGTATTTCCGTTTGTTTATCAGCGTGTTGTTTTGTCTTTTCCCAAATAGTGACTGAAGTGGGGGGTTATATTAAAAACGCCTCGGTTTTTCCACGGGCTGTGTCACGCTCAACGGGCTTTGACAAGCTAGCGCGCTGCTTATTATTCATGACGATCTCGAGCTGTTTCGGGATGTTGAATAGCCTGTAATAATAATACACAGAGAGAGGGGAAAAAACAGCTCAGGATCAAATGGGCCAATTCTCCACGCCTGACACCAACTGCCGCCGAACGGTCGGATCCTGCCAGCCGCTCCCGCGATAATGAGTGGGATTTGTTAAACAGTAAATTAATGAATAATGAAATATCCAGGTTGATCAGTTAGGCTCGCGATGCCTGCGGTCATCCCGCCTCGAGCGGGAATTACGCGCGCCCGGCGCGTGTCTGGATAAACCATTTTTACAGTCCATTGCGTGACAGCGAGCAGAGGGACCTGCGCTCAGACAAAGCTCTTCTCCGTCCTCTCATCCCGAAAAAAAAATAAGATGATGGAAAAGATACTTTTCACTACAAGGTTTTAAACCTTTAGTCTTATGACGCCGGATCTGTTCCACCTAATGCAAGTCGGGCATTACGTCGATTTTATTCGATATTTTATGTCTTGTCCTTGTTTTTTAAGGTCTTTGTGTTTTACTCTTCCCTCTTTTTATCATAAATCGAGACCGATGACCGATTATTACACTTTTAGCTATATTGTCCCATTTTCAACAAATTATGAATGTTTGGTTGCATCTTTGGATAAAAGAACTCAGAATGGCTTCAGTTGTTTGATAAAATCAAGGAGTTGGGTCTAATTAGCAGTATAGCCCATAGGGCATTTTGATGGTTTATTCTTGGAAAAAAAACGTCTGGTGGTTTTAGATGTTTATGATTTAAAAACTAATAAAACAGTCAATAATTATGGAGTGTAAAAGCAGCGATATTATTGGTTTGGTCTTATGGGTTTTTGTTGTATCGTTTTTTTTTTTAAGAGGTAATGAGAACCGAGTTGGAGGGAAGGATGAAAGATCTCGGCTTGTGTTGTTTCAGGTCCCGTGGGTGAGAGCGAGGCTAGTCTTTTTTTTTTTCCTGCTGAAGAGAAATCTCTGAATCTCGTAGAGATCCACGTCGCTCGCGGACATGCGGGTGCTGCACCTGGGTCACAATACTTCACGCATGACGAGTCACGCGACGGAACCCGCGGGCCACGCGCTCCTCCGCATTAAATACACCAGCGCGGGGACTCGCGGGGGTCTGACCTGCGGCCGGGATATGAGTTCACTTTACTGCCGCGACCGCGGACACACGCCTTCAAGGGATTGTTTTCGATAAATTTTGGCGTTCTTTGCTTGCCCTAAAACTAGACGGGAAGATGCAGAATCACAATTTTCATTTCCGATTTTTGTTGATTTCCGTTCTGCTGATTGCTTTATGAGTCCGTGTGGAAATGAAAACATTACGAGATGTTTATATAATACGGGTAATATTCAGAATGATGTTAGGTTAATATTGGTCTTTCAGTGACAGATTTTACATTTTGCCATTAGCTTATATGTGACCCTGGACCACAAAACCAAGGGTGTGTTTGTAGCAATAGCCAAAAATACATTGTATGGGTCAAAATGATGGATTTTCTTTCATGCCAAAAAACATTAGGATTTTAAGTAAAGATACTGTTCCATGAAGATATTTAGTAAATTTCCTACCGTAAATATATCAAAACTTAATTTTTGATTAGTAACATGCATTGCTAAGAACTTTATTTGGACAACATTAAAGGCGATTTTCTCAGTATTTAGATATTTAGATTTGCACCCTCAGATTCCAGATTTTCAAATAGCTGCATCTCGGCCAGATGTTGTCATATCCTAACTAACCATACATCAATGAAAAGCTTATTATTTAGCTTTCAGATTATATAATTAAAAAATGACCCTTATGACTGAGTTTTTTGGCCCAGGGTCACATATTTTCATATAATCCCCGATGCTAGTTAACGCTACGACTAGTTAGGCCTGTATTATGAAAAATATTTTTTTAATTCTAACAGCATTTACATAATTGACTGCAATTTATTTATTTATTTTTTCATATTATTCACTGGCTCCCTTGGTTCTGTTACAGCTGGATCAACAATGTTAGCAAAAGAAAGCCTAGTTCTTGCTTTCTAAAAATTAACTTCAATGCAAATAAAATAATTACATGAACTAATGGTAAATGATTAGGCTACCTAAACATTTTATTTATCTGATATTTAATTGCAGTAACTCGGAATGTAGGCACTTTTTAATTAAAACTGCTTTTCGAAACGCTTATGAAATGCTTTATGCGTGGATCGCGTTAATATAACACGGACGTAAGGGCTAACCACACAGCAACAACTACAATAAAACACACAATTTATTCTTATTTCGAGGTAAATGAAAATCACCAGACAAGAACCAACTTCTAGCCTTCACCACATAACACCGTATCTATGAAACAAAAAAGTACAAGATGCTATCTAAAACAAGCGTTCACCCACGCACAGAGACAGTCACAGATAGACGACCCAGTCTATTCCTATGTACAAACGCCCATTAAATTAAGCATAAATAAATATATACAAACATAAATAAAAGAACCTTCCTCACACAGTTAACCAAATATTAACTTTGACAGACAGGCTATTAATCCAGCTTGCGGAGCAGAGAAAGTGCGCACTCAACGACAGTTGAGGTGAGCGCGGGAAAGGCTGCGCGTGGCCGTGTTCCAGCACGCGCGGTCACCTCAGTTCTATGCAGCTTATGAAAAAGCGCACAAATCCGGGACCCTTTTTTCAAAAGTCTTTTTTTCGGTCAAAGCAAGCTTCCATTCAGCTGATGTAGGGTTGTATAACCAATAAACAATATTTCTTTGTCCTATGTTGATTTAGCTCTGTGTAAATGTTAGCATATATTAAAAAAAGAGAGAGAAATACATAAACAACAAATGATTCAGCTGGTCAGCTGAGATGATTGCCATGTCAAAAGTAACTTACTGAAAATGTCCTCACATTTTCACAACCAAATGGCCAAGACAGCACAAGCAATAGCAGTTTCAAATACAAAGAAATACAACCAAAAATACAAAATTCTCCTGTTCGTTTAGTAGACGAGCTATTCTGAATATTGCCAGTGGTGTTTAAAGAATATGTGAAATCTCAGTCTTAATTTGGCTTGCAATCTTTATATGTATATGTATCAGACTGAGAACTTAATTTCTTGCTGTGATTACGTAAAGTATATGTGTATTTTATGGACTGAATCTGTGATGGACTGAACCATAAAAAGCATCATGTGTTGTTGTAGCACATTTACAGCCTCTTTGTGGCTAACACTCAATTTAAATGCAATAAAAATCTCTTATATTTGAATATTCTGTCTATTTCAAATCTATGTAGAGCAAGTTTTCCACTTGACAACCAGTTTTACTTTTATGGATAGAAGATGATTGTTTTACTGTAGGTGCAGTTTTGAAAGTTGAATGGAATGTACTTTATACTGCAGAAATGTGCACCTATAATTTTGTATAATAAGTATAATTAAATATAGCAGTTAAAAGTGTCTCCACCAGTATCCCAAGCAAACCCGTCCTCTTGTGTGCTGGCCATTACATTGATGAACACTCGAATATTAGGTATCAGTTTGATGAGTATGTATGTAAAGGACAGCCTGCGTCTAACATCATGTAAAATGTCATACTTTGATACACGAAAACACACTCACAAACACTCCTCGAATATTTTCACACACGCACACGAATGAGATGAAGATGGTGAACGTGTCACAGCAGACTCGTGTCCTCCAGTCTCTTTTATCGTATCGTTCCTTTTGCTTTCCCTTGATCTGTTGTCCGCTCGCCACCTTCGACCCAGAATGTAAAACGCAATGTCATAAAACTAGAGTTTATAGAATCTCTGAACATCTCCAATGACTCTCCTTCCTTGATATCGTATTTCCACAGTTCATTTCCTGTGTTTTTCCTCTTTTTCTCCAGCTCCTTTGGAGCCGGGTCCGTCTGCAGGTGTGTGTCGGTTGGGGGTGGGGTTGTTCAGGAACATCTTGTCGAGGCCTTTAAGGGCTTCAGTCAGGTAATTTTGCAAAGCCGTGAGGGCGGCGCAGATGGCTGGAGAACCAAAACCGTGTGTGATGAAGCTAAAGTGTGACAGGCAGCTCTGGATTCCTGGCTCCAGGATGGGCGAAGGCCGAGAGTTTCCTAATGGAGTGCGATCTTGAGCCAACAGGTCTGTGAACTCCTTACACAATTGCCTGAGAAGAGAGGAAAAGTCATTATCAATCCAAAGAAATACAACCAAAAATACAAAATTATTCTTTCCTGCCATTGATGGTTTCATGAAGAATCTTTAACATCTATTATAGTAAAAAAAAAAAGTTCTTTAATTGTTCTTTAAGAACTGTTTGCTGAAAGGTTCTTTAGAACTCAAAATGGTTCTTATATAGCATTGCTGTGAAAACCTCCCTTTGCAACCTTCATTTTTAAGAATGTAAGTGTTTTAAAGAATGTTAAATATTTTGAAATTTGACTTGTATTATTTCTAAGGAATTGCTTTGATTGTGTATACAACTTATTTTTCAATAAGGTGTCTACAATCAAAGCTGTTTTCAGGTAATATGTGAGACCGTCGTAGGGAAATAACGAGAAGAATAACAAAGTGCAGTAAACGGTAAAACTGTTTGCACGACAAACCATTGTGTTCATAATTAAGATAATACATTAAATACAATGCATTAAAATAATACGGTAAGACACACTACTGTGCAATATCAAGCAGCAAAACAAGCTGTTTTGTACAGCTAATAATAGCTGGACGCAGATGAGACCGGAAGCCAGACACATTAAATTTACAAATGGCCGCACTTGCTCTTACGGGAAAAATAAGGTGGATAAAGTACTTTCTGTGATGGACTGGACTGTAAATGACGCTTTATTGTAGCACAAATATGTGCAAAAGAAAGACAAATAAAGCTCAGAATTTTGTTAGTCTCGATCATTACAGACAATCCAAAATTTATAATGAATAACAATGAACTTTTGCCACACACATTGGCCACAGTGAACAATGAGAAGTTTAGTAGAAGTTCAATATTTTAGTACAAATATTAAAACAATTGTCTGTTTGTGTTTATTTACCTTGAAATATCAGTTTCAAAATCATTCTGATGGTAAAGTGACTTTTAATGGGTCGAATGACTTCTGTTTCTTTTCTAAACATCTGTTCTGGGAGTTTGTAAGTTTGGTTAGCTGATATGAAATTCTGCGAAAAGGGCGGATTGCTTTACAGCAGCAACAAATGTGCGCAAAGAGCTGCATTATTAATCGTTAAAAGATCATGACTTCGGTTCGAACGCTCACGCTCGTATTTCTAAATGACAACGATTTGTCTGTCTATTAAACCGTTGACAATTTCCTACTGGAATTTGCTTCAAATTGGCGATTCAGATAAAGTTTGTTGATTACACTGTTTCAAGTGACTGTTTATTTGAAATTTATGTCATTGAATCATTCATTCAAGAGATTAGTTTAAAAAAGCCAATTCATTCAGTAATGGAACAAGTGAAGTATTTATGAGTCATTCATTCAAACATTTTTTTTATAATTCATTTAAAGTAATTAAACATTTTTTAATAGACTGCAGCAATTAATATTTTATTACAGCCTCTAGTAAATTACATGTTATTTTGCTCAGTTCAAAAATGTGGGAGAATCGTGATCTCTATTTGAAACATAAATTTGTGATTCTCAGTTTATCCAGAATCGTGCACCTCTAGCATACAGCTATGCACTGTAATTATGACAGTAGTTTAATTTACTACAATGAATTTCACTGACTTAACTGTAGGGGGCTCCAAAGTTACAAAAATAAGACTACATACAGTTGCTTTAAATTAAGAATTAGAGGCTAACTTGAAGCTAAATGTGTATTCCTAACACTCAGGAACAAAAATTACTTACTCATAATTAATAGTAATGTGAAATGTGAAACTCCTTTTAAAAATGTAATTTTTCGCTAAATTTCATATATGCTCTCTGATAACATTACTATATTCTGTTCATTTTCTATATGTTTTGTGGATAGTGTTGTGTTTATTGTTTCTTGTCTTATGCGGACTGTTTGCACAAAGACTACATTTTAGTCCTTATTCTGTAGGAAATCAACTTTGGCAATGAATGCACTACATTCTGCCAATGGGACAGTGTGGGGTCTAGACATGCCTATAGCAAGACTAGTCAGGTGGGTTTTGGGATCAATCCCACTAACTGTGTCCTATCCAATTCCTTTACCAGCTACAAAACTGTGATCCAATCAGAGAATGTCATGACATTTTTTCATGGCGCATCAAGCATGACAAATTCTTCATTCACATTTATCAGAACATACATCAGAAGATACGTGCTTGATCTTCTGTGTCAGTTAAGAAAAAGCGACCTGCTCACTCATGGATTACAGCATATATTTTTCAAGAAATGAATTTAAGTCATAAGTTGAATTAAACAGTCAAATGGAAAACACACCGACCGTGATTCCATTAAAAAAAGCCCTTTTGCCCACAAAAGAAGCTGGAAAGAACCGTCAACTTACTGCCATGGATATTCCTACTTATTTCTTTATATATAAATCTACATATTCTTTTAACTTAGTGTGAAATATTGATTATAAAGAACTCCTCATACATAATATCAAAGCCACTGCAACTCTGAAAACCCTCATCCATAAATTACAAACACTGTGACTTCAGCATTTGGACATTTATGATGAAATTGATAAAATGAAAAAATATTAAATGAAAACTTTTGATATGTCAGTCGCTCAGATCAAACAGTAAAACAAAATATTACAAAAGCCTTAGTTCATATCTCAGGGTCTCACGTAATGATTATGTGATTGCTTAAGATGCTCATAATTATCTCGAGTGATAGAAAACACTTAGATAGCAGGTGTTTGACAGGTTCGAGCTTGCAGGTTCAAGCTTGGGAATCATGGGCAGAATGCTTGTTTCTCATCCCCCAATCACACTGCGAGCAAAAGGTCTCCAAAAATATTTTTACCATTTTTAAAAAAGGCTGACATTTACTTTAAATGAAACTCCCCAGTGTTCACTGTCCATACATGAAGAGATCCAGAACTTGAAATCCTCAGAGCAAAGCCTGCGTATTTCTGCTTCTGAGAGCAAAGCCCATCAATTAGAATAAAGCCATCAATTTAACTTCCAGTCTACTGGGAGAGTGTCTTTATCTGTTATTACTGGGGAATATTCCGTTCTCAGCATGTTTCACTTCCTGAAAGAGGTAGTGCTCTCAATATTCATGCTTTTCTTGCTTTGGGGAATCGTATAGAAAGAATACAGGCAGAACTTTTAGCCGTGTGCCCAGATGGCCTGACATACTAATGATCTCTCAACATTTGACCTCCGTGTTTCTCTGAAACTGCCTGCTTACAGTTTAAATATCTGGATCTTGTGAGCATTGTGACCAAAGCAAACATCCAGTAATGATAAGATCAGCAAGATAATTCAGATACTTCTGATGTCTGAAACTTGTGATGTTAATGTAAAATCAATTAATTTGGAGATTTTCCAAATGCATGAAAAAAAAAATCTAAATTGTTTAACAGCATGGACCCAAAACCGCTTGTGTCATGTTCCTAATAATAATGCTTCGAGGCGCAATGTAATCTCAAATAAGAATCTGAGCAAACGATCATACTTCAATCTCCAAAAGGTCATTTGTGACAAACAGTTCAAATGCCTCCAACTGGCAGCGTTGCAGAGCCCTGCTGCGGCATCTGCAGTTGTCTGGACTTGTCAGATTTTGACCCACATTCGCTCTCGCGTCTCAGAACCACAAACAGTCTTGTTGTCCAGTCGGGAGAGCGCAGCGCGCCTCTCTCTCGCTCTCCTCTCTCATTCCAGAGCGACAGAACGCGAGTGCCCGAGGCGCGTGCAGGGGCGGGGGCGCGGGCTGACTGACGGGACTTTGACAGACAGACTGTGAAAGGAGAGGCGAGGGAGGAGGGATGACCTTAGGCGAAACTTCAAGGGGAAAGCTGGCACTTTAAGACTTGAAACATTTCACTTAAATATAATGAGTTTCTAGCTCGGTGCCAGGCTGAGATGGATAAGAGACGCGTGTTTCTGCTGGACCTGAACTGCCTCATTAGAAACCAGCTAAACGTGTCAAAACGCACCAGGCACTAAGCGGACAGCTATCAAAACGACACACTCCCCGGCAATCCGTGATGGATTCAACATTCACCTCGAAATGTGGCTACACATTTGTTCAGATGAAGGCGACAAGCTGTTATACCAGCTTCCAACGAAAGCAACGAATGCATAAATCACAGTTAAACATGCAAAAAATACACTGCGATACGTACTTTGTGGCGAGCAGCATGTTCTTTCGTGAATGCAGTTCGTTTGGATCCGTGTGCTGTCTGTTCAGATATTCAGACACGGCCTTTGTGGGAAATTCAGTTTCACAAATGTAGCCAAAGTCCCGAGCCAAATGAACAGCTTCTCCTGGAAATGAAAAATAAACACAGTATGGTACAATGCAATTACTCCACATCTTCGCTTAAAATATTTTCTACTAAATTACAACTGTAGCTGCAACTGAACTGGAGGAAGAGACAGCCTATTAAGCAAATGAAAGATTGCGGTGCAGAAACAATCAGACAGCCACAACAATAATTATATGAAATTAGCTGTACTGGTTAAAATGTCGTTTTACTGCTACTGCATCTGTTAACTATTTGCACCGCCTAAGGAAAACAAATCAGATTAGAGAAACTCCCAAGGCAATAAAATTTCATTTAACGTGTTCATGGTTCATTCGTAAATTCAGTTTTTCATTTTAGGCTTAAATTGTAACACTGCTCAAAATCCACAATTATACTGCTAAACTATAAGTGCGTTTTATAAAAAAATAAATAAATCAGACCTCCGTTTTCCAGTATAATTGCCTATTGTTTTCCTCACTTGAAATTCCCAAACACGGTGTTAAAAAAATCTAAATAAGAAGTAAGAATCAGGTGTCCTGCTTTACCTTCTACTAGAGACGTCAGTAAAGTGACATTCGCTGCTTTGCGTCTCCCCGCGGGCAAATTCAAGCCGATTTTCTCCAGCTTTTCCCTCAGTGATCTACCGCCATTTTTCGACTTTGCTCTGAGGATAGCGAAGGGATAATAAGAGACGTGTTTTATGACGGATTGTCAGCAAAGAAATGAACACACAATGAAAAGAGAACATTTAAAGTCAGCTATTGGCAAAAGTATTAAAAAACTTTATTTCGAAAATTAAATGTAATTGGGTTTCAAATTAAATGTAATTTTTTGTCTTTAATCCATTGGATCTGCTCTGCTTATAATGTGGATTCCGGTTAATACATCGATCCTCTTACCTTCGTAAAACCCCGCCAAGCAGAGAGGCGTTCAGGCACTCTGGCGGAGAGAGGCGCCGCTGGACCTCACCAACCGTCACTTTATATTTGGATGTGGAGCTAAGAAGCGACAGGCGGCCGGGCACCGAGCAGAAGACCTCGTTGACGTTCACGCTGATCCCGCCGATTAGACCGTCTTTGTTCATCATCAGAGAAGCGACGCTCTTGTGTGGAACTGGAACTGTGCGAAAGGATCAGACAGAAAATTAAGCTACGTGCTATTATACAGACGTTTACTGCAAATTATTAGTTGCTCGAGCGCTTTACATTTAACATTGTGTTTGCTAGCTATTGCTTCGCAAAATGAGGCTATAGCGATAAAAACAAGAGGTGTTATTGTTTTAAAGTAATGTCTAAGACTAGTTATAGACAGCCAAGGCCTGTGAGAATATTATGTAATGTGAAATCTTGGCACATGAAAGCGCCGTGAGCTCAAGCCCTCGGCTGGCCCAGGTCACCCCGCACGCGCCCGAAGCTGGCAGCGCCTGTTTCTGCTTTCATACGTTAATTCCGCGTTCAACAGAAAAAAGCCAGAATTATCCATAAATTCCTGTAGCAGTTTTAAAAATAATTTATTATATTATCTAAACACGTTGCCAACTATATATCAACGGCAGTATGTTGGAAACGGTTTAGCAGTTTTCAACGTGATTAAAATGCTAGCATTACACTTAGAAATACTGCCAGGCACTGATATTCAGTCCTTCCCTTTCGTTTATTCGATTCAGTTACATTTTCATGTCAGCTTATGTTTCCACAATGACATTTCAACACTATTTTACTACGCTCGTTTATTATATTATCGATTGGTGATGGACACGTGCTAATAACATTAACCACCTATTTTCAAATCACCCCCTCCCCTCCACTCACAAACTCTGACCGTCAAACAACGTCTACTAACTTAAGCGCTAATGGGGTAACGAGCGCTCGTGCCCGCGGAGATCTCTACAGGGGATAATAGAGAAAACGAGCTCTAAACGAGCTGACGAGATCTGCGCTCAGAAAACCATCCATCACAGCGGCCACTTAAAGGCCGTCTCTTCTGGGAGGCCCGCGTTCCGTTAACTAAATTACCGGCAAACGTCCCCTCATAACGGGCAAATATTAACACGAGCCCAGGGAGTGTTGCTGGAGCTCTTACTGACTGCATGAAGGCCTTATCGCAGAGTAAATATGTCAAAACCTCCGTGGAGAAATTATGTCAACAAAGTGGTGGTTAAATGTCGATTTTACAGCTATGTTCCTAAAGAAAACAGATAGGCATACATAAATCTGGAATTTGTGTTACTGTTTTAATGAATTTAGCTGATAATAACTTAAGCCTACAAAAGAGGTTAAATTCGTCGATTATTATAAGGACACTAAATTCTTTGTAGTAATCTAAATAAATAGTTCAACTATACCAGTGGATGATATTGGATGAACTATACCGATATGATAAAAAAATATTCAATGGCCTCCAATTCCTCTTGCTTTGGCTGGGCGTCCAAGGTTAAGAGAATAGGCAGGTGACATCATTTGAATAACAGACGTGCTTCAGCGCATGCGTAAAAGGTGTGCTAAGGTGTATTCACCTGAAATGACTTTTTGCCCTAAATCCATGAAACGGCCAATTTGGCAAATCAGCACTTTTTCCAAAATCCACTGATCACAATATGAAATACTCTCTGCATAATTCTTATAGTACCTTTTTTAATGACTGACTGATCCAGGATGTTCATTCCGTTGTTTAGGTCCTCCACAGCCTAAAAACATAGCAAAACGAGAAAACATTTAACTTTTGAACAAAAGCTACAGCAAGTTATAAATATTCAGATAACTTTAAGACAATGATCTTATGTTTAGTTCTGAAAATACCAGTAGATTCCACCGGGGTCACTGACAAAAATAAATAAATATAAACATTTCAAGTCCAGGAAGAAAAAACAACCTTAAATCCAAATTAGCCATTGAAACGTTTTAATTAGGCTTAGATATCATACTATTGTTTTTCACTAACAATTCGTTCAGAATTAAAAAAAAAAAAATCCATGTCATTTTCTGAATGATTTTTTTAACGATATTGTCTGGTCAGGAAACGTAAACTAATCTGAATTTAATTGAAACAATAATAAATTCATCAAAACATTTCAATCTATTAAAAAATACAATAAAATAAATAAGCGCGATGTCAGTTGCGTTTTTATAATCATTTTGGGAAGACAATCATTGTCCAGTCAGCTGAACGGGGACAGGCCTCATCTTAAAATTTAGATTACGCATAAACTTGTCAGTTGACGAAATTAGATATGATGTGTGCAGAGATATATTGATCAAATAACAGATTGTTACAAATATGAACTAAGCAGGCAATCCCTTAACAGATTTGCTATTTGCAAAGTTTTCATTTTTAGCCATTGCAACAATAATTTTAAGCTAACACAACAGCAGTTCTCCAGGCCTAATGGTTTTTAAAAACTATTTCTGAGGTAAAAATATAGTAAAAAAAAAAATGTTTACAACGACAACAGAATATTGTTTCTCATAACAAGCAAGCCTGTAGGGTATTTACAATATTAAGCTCTACTACTATTACTAGCTAAATACTATTGCTAAAGATAGTTTGGATTCCATTTATTGTTAAAATGTTTGTAACGTGTCAGAAAACACCCTGAAAAATACATAATTATGTCATATAGAGATACTGGAATTGTTTAAACTACAAGTTAGAAATAATAAAATTAAATAAATTCGTTGAAGAAACTTGCTAATCATAGCCTAACTACAAAATAATATTTTTAAA
The DNA here is from genome assembly GCF_049309525.1 of Garra rufa. Lineage (NCBI taxonomy): Eukaryota > Metazoa > Chordata > Actinopteri > Cypriniformes > Cyprinidae > Garra > Garra rufa. The sequence goes on from NC_133373.1 coordinate 36,792,690, forward strand.
TGATTTATTCCACATCGTAGTGCAATTTTTATCCCCACAAAAGAGTTACTGTCCAAGCCAAAAAATAAAAATCGTAACCAACCTGCACATCCTCCATGCCGTGCGCCAGGCCATGAAGGGACAGACCGTCTCCCATCCCCGCCTCGAGCCCGTGATGCGTGGAGTGGAGCAGCACATCCGGCCGGCGCACGGTCGAGTAGTCCCGCCGGGGGTCCAGACCCGAGAGCTGCGGTAAAGAGGCTCGAGGCTGCGGCAGTAAAGCTCCGCTTTCCGTGCCCACGTCTTGCCGCTGACGGGAGCCCCACGGGTGCTGCTGGGGCTGGTGAAGTGCGTTCAGTGAGTACGGGTCACTGACGTGTGAGTATGGGTCCTGACTCTGGTGATACGGCAGCGGCTGGTACGGCGGGGGAAAGTACGGCGGTTGGAAGTCCGAGGAAGGTGTGTGAGAGAGAGGTGGAGCGCTGGAGTACGGACCCTGAGAGACCGAACCCAGCTGGGACAGTCTGGAACTGTGGCTCGGTACCCCATCATGGCGGTCCTTCAAACGAGAAAACATTATAAATACGATTAGAAACCAACCATTTGTTTGAATGTTCTCATTTAAAAAAAATAAATAGCCTAAACTTTTTGAATGGCTGCTGGATCGAATCCAACAACGTCGAAAGACTATGTAGTGGTGGCTACATATAACCGCCCGCGGTGATTGAAGAAAGTACAAAAGCTTTCAAAATATGTGTATTTTCTGATTAATTCGTGCGTAGTAACTCCACAAAACATATATATACACAACAAGGTATAAACGCGGGGTTTAAGTTACTAAGTTCGCAACGTAATAAGCAAAACCCGCAAGCCACCTTTTTACAACGCAAATATAAGAAAGTATTTTTCTTGGTGTTGTCAGACTCACCGTGGAGGAATACGTGTGGACTAACATCTGGACGAAAAAACGCGAGCTCGTTTAGCGCAAAAGGACACGCGACAACACGACACACGCTCGCCTGAAGAAAAACGCGCTCCTTTCTTAACTCCTCATGACCGCGCGGAGCAAAAACTTGCTTTTTTCAGCTCAAATGGCTTCTCCTGCAGAACTCTATTCCTCCAAGTCTCGGTTCTGCTCTTCCCGATCCGGCGCTCTGATCCAGAGTGCGGTGCTCCGTCCGTTCGACTCGCTACACCTCCTCAGAATAATTGTTATTCATGACTCCTCTAATATTGCGGGAATACTTAAAGCAGTGGGGAGCAGCGGAGCGTGAAGGCGCTGCTGCTGTAAGTGACGTTCATTCAGGAGGAGGAAACACTCGTGCTCTGTTTTATTCCCCTCTCTGTTTGAGGTCCGGCATGCACGGGTCCGGACCTCTTTCTTTTGCTATTGTTGTCTTTTATGTTATTGTTGTGTGTGCACAGTCCATTTATCCTCAGCCAGAACAAACGAATCGCCGGAATCAGCTGCTTTGAACAGGCAGATGGACAGAGGCCTCATTCACAAGCACTATATTCTCACATACTTTAATATGTATTATAACCACTTTATCATACTTACCAAAGCTATTCAGACTCTTACTCACAATAGCAAAATTGAATTTCACCAAATAGGGTACTAATGTCAGACACTTCATTTAAATGATAAAAAGTCCTGCTTCTACTAATTTTGAGCCTCTACACCACATTCTCCACTACTATGCCCCTTTTTCTTTTCCATACATGCATGTGTGTTTAAGCAGGCCCATTTCTTTGATACACAAACACATTAACTTTACGATAACAATATTCCACTAATACGATAAAACACTCGAGGTTAAATAGTTAAACGGTTAAAAATAGGTGACGTTTAAAAAAAATAAAAAATAGGCATAAACATGTTAAAAAAATGTTTTCTGCACCGGGTGACAGTTTAAAGTCCTCCACTAATGGTGCCCCATTAAACAGCTCGTATAATGGTCGATTTCACGGACTGGGGTCGAAGTGTTTAATTACACGCGTGACGGTGACTGTGAGAGAAAAGCCATGTGTGACTCTCTGGGTCGGCATCCCGCGAGGCTTTTCCAAAAACCACCACGAGTCTCTCCCACGAGTTCGAGCTCATTCAGGGGAATCCACGGGACTCCCACGCGTGACACCGAGTCCTCTCCTTCTGCAGATCCGATTCTCTTATTAATAAATCGATGGCAGGCTCTCAATAAAATAATGTCAGAAGTTTTTCAATGCATATAAACAATGAGATTTTCCATTTTCTTCTTAGTTTTTTCAAAGCAGTTTAAACTAACTCTATTATACTTTTTTCCTAAAATTAAATAGGCCTATCACCTTTAAAAATAAAAATTATAGCAATAAACGTGTAAAAAACGTGCCTCGTTTTTTTGACAGAGCATTTACAGATTTTTCTTTTTACACATTTCATAATTGGTAAAGTTACTGTACTGTAAACAAATTCATTTTTAAAAGAATTAAAGTAACCTGCTACAAAATTACTAATTAGCAATTGGGGAAAAACGAATTAGTATGAATATGACAAAATGCTTCTAAATCATACGTTTACCATTAGATTTTTTTCTTATTGCAATAAACAGCATAATCCCCTATCAATAAGAGACAAAATATATTTACAAAAATATTAAAACACGACCTAATTCAACGCCATTTTAGTCGTTACACAAATGATACAGTGAAAAAAAAAAAACAGATGCGGATGCAGTTTGTCTTCTCGTTACCTCGTATATATCTTCATACTTGACATTTTCCACCAGTTTCCACAGCATGTTCGCGCGCTGATCCCTGTATAACGAGTGCATTCATGTGAAGAGTGAAGATCTCAACTCTCTCTCCCTCTCTCTCTCTCTCTCTCTCACTCACTCGCTCGCTGAAAACGTAAAGCTCAGAAAAATTCCCGATTCCCCTTTACGGTGTTTGTCTGCGTGTGTGTGCTGTAACGCCGTTGATACAGTGAATGTCTAATGTTAAGTGTGTTGACTTTGGGTTGTATGTAAAGCTGCTGCGGGGGGATTCGCTGAGACTCCAACTCCATCACCAACTGCAGATGAAGTGAACGCTTAACAAACGCAGTCTGCCATTTTACACGACCGAGTCAACGTGTGAGCACGGATTTAAAGGGAACGGAACAGAAAGTATTAAACCAAAACCACATAACCTAAATTAATCAATAGTTTTGATTTAAAAAGTCATTCTTCCAAAGTCATTACACTGTTGGAAAAGGCGATGATAGGTTCGTAAACTCTTTATAGGAGATGCAATCGTGCAACTGTTTATTCTCCAAATAATTGAAACTAGAGAGTTTTGATCATTTGGTTTTTGCTACAAATCTCCGTTATTGCTGTAAGCAAACTTTACCTCAAAGACACTCGCAAGAAAGGGAGGTCAGATGTCCACAGCTGCTTCTGATACGCGACCCATACAGTTGCAGCGATGCAGTGATAAGAGGCAGTCCAGTGCGCCCCCTGCTGGTTATTCTCAAACATAGATTTAAACACTACAAAGAACAAAAAGCTCGTTTAGGTTGACTGGAAATATAATAACAAAGCTTTTTTAGCTTGATTGAGACTCTGTCAAACAGTTTTACTAAACTTCATGTTATCGCGATACTCTGTTTCTGAAATACCTGACATCCACAAAAACAGCGGTGCTCATTCCCCAGCTCCTGCAGATTTTAGTCCCAGCCCTGCTCCAACACACCTGCCCGCAACTGACCCTTCGCTAAGCCACGCCCCTTCGTTAATCTCAGACAAGCTTAAAAGAATTTCTAAACTGTTTTAGGCGGTAAAGTGGAGCGGAGTTTATTCTTACGTAGGTTGGAATGACTTGTAACGTCGCTAAGCGTTTTTTTTAAATTACAATTTTAGTTAAGGGAATTATTAAATTACACAGCAAAGCGATTAATAACTGCAAATCAGAACTGAGGCAAACACTTCTCACAGCCAAATAAAATAAGAATCTGAAAGCTTATCAAGTACTCGCAAGTTTGATCAAAACTTTTTTTTTTTTTTTTGATCAAAACTTTTCTTAACGGGGTATCGTGAATTTAGTTTTTCAGCACTACAATGACCTGAATCATTACGCAAATGAAAACAAACATAAATTTACCTTTAAGTTTTATTCATTTTTTTTTTAGCCTACTACTTATTTTAAGGATGTATTTTAGAACGAGAACCGACACAGTTCAAACAATTCCTCCAAAGACTGACATTAGACAACAAGCACAAGCTTACCTGGAAATGTCGGACACAAAAGTCCATAAACCAAAAGTGCTTGCAAAAAATATATAATTAAATACATAAATAACAAACATATACACTAAAATACAGTTGACGCTATTAGTTATAAGCAGGGGAGACCAGGCCAATTATTACAGCTTTTACCCCAGCAAATAAATAATTTCTTACAGTAAATTTATTTCAATATACAATTTCTAAAGACACAAAACTTAAAAGTCTTAACCTGATTCTAAACGTGAATATTGTTATTGCTCAGGAGAAAAATACATAGGCTACAGGTCAATGAGCAAAAGTTGATCTTTTTTGACAACATGGCCTAGTAGCAGACACATATAATGGGCAAAAGTTGTCACAAAGGCAGCCTGCCACAATTATGCAACTATTTATTAAAAAGGCAATAATAAAGGTAATAAACAAACAAAAAATATGGTAGTAATAAATAATAATAAATTAAATGTATTAAAATAATTAAAATAATTATTTAAACTACTAAAATATTAATAATTTAAATGATTTTTTCCATTTAATGTAAATTATTTAATTGCTGCAATTATTAAGTAAGAAATTCAACACAAGAACATACAATTTAATTTATAATCTTGCATCTACAGATTATAGACTAATATATTTAAATGCATACTGTCATACTAAGACTTTGCAGTGATCCAGTCTTTCTGTCCATGTAGAGAGGAAACAATTCCCCTTTCTTGCACAAGAGGTCACTGGGTCACTAGAAATGCACAGATTAACAATTTTGTCACTGATAATTGATGTGTATTGTCAATATTTTTTAAAACATCATCTAATATTTTCCAGAATGATTCAAAGCAACTAAATGAGTATACTGTGGGACATTATTGTCCCTCACACTGTGAGACTAACTGATCATGACCCAGTTTCAATCCAGTTTCTCAGATCTGTTTCATTGGCCATTAAGATGCTGCTTGACGTATGGAAGAGTGAAAATAATCTGCGATTAATGTTTCAGCAGCCCCGCTGCCACAGAGAAAGTGCCAGAGCCACACACACACACACACACACACACACACACACACACACACACACACACACACACACACACACACACACACACACACACACACTTACACGCTCACTCTGGGCATGTCTAGAGGCCATGACAGATGTCCAAACAGTTTGAGAGAAAGTAGGCTCATTCAGCACAGACTTTGATTAAAATTCAGCATAATCACACTTTCAAATTCTCACAGAACACAAAAACGCATGAGCACACACTGTAATAAACGTGTGCACAAACACATCTCTGTCATTGCAAAAACATATCACATTTTCAAAGCATAAAATCTGATTCAAATTGGTGTTGTAATAGGTGTGTACTTCTTTAACTAAAATTAAAATATGCATACCTAGTAAACAAACATGTGAGCACTTATATGCACACTACTTTCAATATATAATTTTAACATACATATCTTTTTTTTAATATATCATGCACTGATGTGTTTGCTGACGTATGTGCGTGAACTTAGCCATTGCCTACCCTTACACAAGCTGGCCACAAGATGGCGTGCGAGTAACGTGATAAAGATCTATTGAGTTCCTGTAGAAGACTTTCGGAAGAGGAAAGTAAGTCTTCACCTATGATAAACCAAGTCTAGATGCTTTAGATCAGTGGTCTCAAACCCAATTCCTGGAGGGCCACAGCTCTGCACAGTTTTGCTCCTACCAGCTCCAACCCACACCTGCTCAATAGTTTCTAGTAATTCTGAAGACCTTGATTAGTTGGATCAGGTGTGTTTGATTAGGGTTTGAGCAAAACTGTGCAGAGCTGTGGCCCTCCAGGAATTGCGTTTGAGACCAATGCTTTAGATTCTTCCAGATGACTTGAAGACTATGAAAATATTCGTCTTCATGAACACGTTTCCCTTCGGACCTTCAAAATTATTTTTGCGTGGAAATTTACCTGTGTAGAAGTTATCAAAATCTGAGGGGAAAAAACAACAACAGCTTTTTGGTGACATTCGGAGATGTCCTTACTCGTAAACATGATTCATAAAGTATAATAAACATGATTCATAAGGTAAAATATTAGCCCATATTTTAAATGTGAATTAGCTAATTAGCTTTGCGTGAATACAATGAAAATGCTAAGTAGTCACTAGATAGGTAGCTAGGTAAATGTGCTTATGTCGTTGACTCATATTAGTACACTAGCCTAATTCAAAAGCAACAATTATAGCCTATAACATCAACATCTAATGTATGCGTGTAAAAATATATTTAGACCTTCGTTTTATCTGAATAAAATTGGCGGCGTTTATTATTTATGATTATTTAACTCAGAACCGTTGGTCTGGAACACTCTGGCTTGATCGGTTGAGAAATAATTTACTCTGAAAATGAATGTTTGTTTACATAGAATAAGTGCCAATTGTTTGGCTGTGAGTAGCCTGCCTTCTCTGTATTTTCTCATGAGGACTTTTCATTTGCATTTTACTTTTTGAACTTGCAATTAATTACTCACCGCGTAAACTAGGTCGATGTCATAGCGTGTTAAATGAAAACAGAACGTTATGTATCGAACGTCACCCATGCATTAGAACTGCCCAAACTGATAAAACACACTCGTGATCAATAAATGCGCTAATTACGCGTCAAGGCTGTTTTGGTTTTCCAAAGATGGTGCTACTGGGATATTTAGGCTAAGTTCGTTAACGTTGACTAGTCGCTGATTATTGAAACTTTCTCAGTAGCTACTGAGATCAGACAGCGGTTTCCTGCAAAAAATTTGAATATGAATGCGAATCGCTTTTATCTTGTGCAAAGCTTCACATCGATCTGTCAGTCAGTTATTGACTTTGTAAAGCCTTCCGGTGCAGCAGCATGTTGGTCTTTCTCTGCTGTTAATGATCTGTTCTGTTTGGGTGCTTATTTATTCTACATCAACCATTTTTAAAAAATGTATTCAATAATAATAGCTCACAGAAACAAGTTTAGCTGCATTATGATTTTTAGAATTGATACAATGCAATAATTGTATGAACAAAGCGGCTGTCTCTCTCGGTATTTTCCTCAGCGTTTTAAGATGAATGCGTTTACTGGGTATTTTTATTCTCTGTGAATGTAATAAAGCAAGTACTTTCCTGCAGCGTTTATTTACAAATCTAACAAACATAAAACAGCTAATGAAAGTCCTCAGACTTACTGAAAAGTTGCTGTAGGAAGGCACTATCCACCTCATTTCTCCAGAGCGGGCGCGCCATTTTTAATTTTTATCGGTCTGACTTTTGGTCGAGTCCAGCTGTTTTTAGCTGTACAAAACAGCTTGTTTCGCTGCTTTTTTTGTAAATTGATGAGTCTTACCCTATTATTTTAATGTATTATCTTACTTATTAACATACTGGTTTGTAGAGCAAACAGTTTTACCGTTTACTGCATGTTGTTGTTATTCTCATAATTTCCCAATAGCGGCTAGTGAAGGAAGTCTCGCCCATAGGCTTACTTCCACGTTGAAGAATAAGGTGGATAGAGCTCCAAAAATAAGTAAAAACACTTTCTTTAATATGAACTCAGGCAGGTGAGTGCTGCAGCAGGTTGTTAGGTTGAAGTATGCATCAAAATTAATCAATAAGGTGTTGTCTGTGTCAGATCCAATGCAAATGCATATAAAGTATGATTCACATTTATAAAGCAGTACAAGAATTCAAGTCCAGTCAGGTGAGTTAATATAAGACTTTGAGCAATATGCTTTATTGAACACCAGTAGTTTGCATGTAGGGTTATTTCATATATGTAGTTCAAAGCCTACAAGAAAAGATTGAATTTATATATTTATATATAACTTTTTTACAAATGCAGTCAAGAGTTTGTGTTCTGGAACAACAGTGGGGAATGTCAGTTTCAGATGGTGTACAAAGTTTAACATGCACAATATACAGTAACTAACAGGGAAAGTTACCTGTAATAATTTACAGTCTCAAACTGACCTCAAATCAGGTCTTGCCAGAAATGGAATGTGAGTCTTTTTTTTTTAATAAAAAGATATTGCATTTTTAAAATCATTATTTAAACTAATTACATACAGACAAACTTTAAGCAAAATAACTTCTTCAATAACTTAGAAAATAACGGAAATGGTTCGTGTTCGTCGGGCAGTGAGAATGACGTGACTGGTTTGTACATACAGACAGACTCTCGTACAGGGAAAGCTGAGGTCATAGGAAGTTATGCCAGTTATATAAATAAACGCATATGGAATAAAAACCCTGTAACCCCACCCCTAGTAGCCACGCCCTGAACGAGGCCCGCCCATCAGGAAGTGGGAAAGCAGCCACTCCTGCGTCAGAGTCATTCTGTCTTCTCGATTTTGCCATCTTTCGTCGGTACCTCTGCATTTTTGCGCAGTGTTTTGTCCGAGTTGGAGTTGATCTGGTTGCTGTCCGGCGTTCCTGTGCTCTTATTGGCTGAGTGTTTCTCCAGGTAATTAAGCATTTCACTGAGAATCGTTTGAAAGGTGCTAAGAGCCGCGCAAATCGCTGGCGTTCCAAATCCATGCGTGATTAGACTAAAAAAGAGAATAAAAATGGTGATTAATAACAATACTTGCATATTTAGCATATCCACTTTATTAGTAACATGAATATGTGAGACTTTCGTTGTCATTTGCTTTAGTTTATTTTACACCTGTGCATTGCAAAATGTGACCCTGGACCACAAAACCAGTCATAAGGTTTTTTTTTTTATTTTTTTAGAGATCTATTCATCATATAAAAGCTGAAATAAGTCGGCTTTCCATTGGTGTATGGTTTGTTGGGATGGGGGGGGGGATAGAAAATTACCCTTAACGTTGTCCAAATGAAGTTCTTAGCAATGCATATTATAAATCAAAAATTAAGTTTTGATATACTTATGGTAGGAAATGTACAAAATATCTGCATGGAACATGATCTTTACTTTATATTCTAATAATTTTGGCATAAAAGAAAAATAATTTTGACCCATACAATGTATTTTTGGCTATTGCTACAAATATACCCGACTGGTTTTGTGGTCCAGGGTCACGCATGAGGTGTATGTTTGTTCTATTACTGCATGCATGTTTCAGCATTATACCTGAAGTGTGTTAGATGTCTCTGAATGTCCAAATCCAGAATAGGTGTTGGTCTAGAGGAACCGAGTGGAGATCGATCCTGACTTAACAAATCCTGAAATTCCTTACAGATCTGCCTGCGGAGACACACAGCCATTCGAACAGTTACAAGGACGCATCTCCAAAACGAAAACCAAAGCAACGTTCCTCATAATTAATGCATAAAGGAGATTTAATGAGATCTTAGTTTTCATATGTTACATGCATGCAAACACATATCCTTTCCTCCAATAATAAAACCTCCAAGGTGCATCTGTTTTTGAAGTTCTTTTGTAGCCAGACTGCACTAGATAATTCATATTTGGTGCATATGAAGGTCTCATTTAGAAATGTATTATTCAAGAGTTCAAATGTCTTTCTTACTTGGTGGCCAGCACCATTTTCTTGCGCGCATTCTGTTCCTTTGGTTCCGTGTGCTGGCGGGCTAGATGCTCCCCGACCGCTTTGGTGGGAAACTCTGTCTCACAGGTGTAACCGAAGTCCCGAGCCAGATGTAGCGCTTCCCCTACAAACACAGAGGAGCAAGATGAGGGATGAACGAGGCAGAGAAATCAGTTCATTCTCTAAATGCTGCCTAAAAAAAAATTGCATAGATGTTGCATCAATCTGTCTCACACCATTCTAATTCTTAAACTCTTCCCTTGAGTAATAGAGATTTTGTCTGTAGACTAAAAATATTTCAGACGTTTTCTTTTATGCCAGGATAGATTTGTTTCAATCTCAATAGAGCTCATCCGTAACAAATTTGAAGAAACTAAACCAGATGCATCATTATCGCATTTACAACCTGTTGAATTGCAAAAATGCATTCAACAGGTCCTAAAAACAGAATGAAGATGTAAACAAGTTGCTCACATTTTGCATCATATTTTATCAAAGTAAAACTGCGTCCTTTAAACAACAAACCAAATTCATAAAATGAGCCATCTAGCATCTAATCATATCAGTATTTGTTGTCAGAAACAAATCCATGCATCTGAATACGGCTGTGAACTTTATAACTAAAGGATTAAAAAGGCATAAATGTGTCCATACCTTCCACTAAAGAGGTCAACAGCGTGACGTTCGCCGCTTTCCTGCGGCCTGCTGGGAGATTGAGTCCCAACCTGTCCAGCTTCTCCCTGAGGCACCGGCCGCCGTTCTTTGACTTGGCCCTGACCCACACAGATGGAGAAAGTCCATCAGCATCATTTCCTTCTCACACAAGTCTTTTTTTTTTTTTATTCCAAAGCACTTTTACATTATTAAACCTAAACACCCTACAAACCAGCATTTTCAAGTGAGCTATGTTACAACTAAAATCAGATCATATTTAGGAATAAACATTATCACAACGTTTATTTTGCCCATGCGTCAGCTTCATTCAGGCTACAATGTGTATAAAGAGTAATCAAATATTTATTCAATAACCAATATTCTGTTTTTCCATTATATACTGTAGACTGAATTTCTGTAGACTGTTTTTCTGCCATTTCTTTTGTTTCTGCAGGCGTTAATGAACCTGAGCTTTACCAGCATGTGTTGTCCTGTGTTTAAAATGAGTGAGTGAGCTAGTGAATGTGTGTGTGTGTGGGCATGTTTTTGTGACATATCAGGACACAAATGTGTGTAATAACATGGGTATGACATAGGTATTACAAGGAGAGGGTGACTTATGAGGACATTGCCCATGTCCCCACTTTTCAAAAGGCTTATAAATCACACAGAATAAGTTTTTTTGAGAATGTAAAGATATGCACAGTCTCCTGTGAGGGCTAGGTTTAGGTGTAGGGAAGGTGTAGGGTGATAGAAAGTACGGTTTGTACAGTATAAAAACCATTACGTCTATGGAATGTCCCCACAATTCACAAAAACACCCTTGTGTGTGTGTGTGTGTGTGTGTGTGTGTGTGTGTGTGTGTGTGTGTGTGTGTGTGTGTGTGTGTTTCTCCTCTCTTCTCGTCACTGGCCTCATTTCTGCTCTCCAGTCTGTGTCCCTCATCAATAATGGAACCTCAGCTTCACTGTTCTCATTCCCTCTACATCTCTCTCTCACACACATCCAGCCACATTCTCTTCTTTATCTCTGGATTAAGTGTCCAGGACTCCATGTCCCATCTCTTTTCCCTCTTTCTGTGTTGCGTTTTATTTTGGCAATGAACTAAATAAAAAAGGCCTTCTTTCATTTTCTTTACTCATATTTCAATGCCTTGTGAAATTATTTCACTTTAATAATTGTAGTTGCTACCCCTTCTAGTCCTTGAATTCAAGGATATCTGGAACATGCATGGAGATCATTGCCAAATTTTAAGTAAAAGCAGCTAAACGTATGCGAACAAATCACTTTTCTGGTTCAGAATTGGATGCTTCCAGGTGTGCATTCTGATTTATGAGTTTCATGTTTTTAAAGTGCATCCCCTACCTTCTTAATATCCCACCGAGTAGTGAGGCATTGAGACACTCTGGAGGAGACAGGCGGCGTTTGACTTCAGCGATGGTGACTTTGTACTTTGAGGTAGAGCTGAGTAGAGAAAGTCTTCCTGGTACAGAGCAGAACAGGTCTGTAGGGTTCACTACACACGTGCCACCTGTACACAACAAGAAACCGCAACATATTAAACCTTTGGAAATGACCGGCGACAATGCTTGCGTGTTACGTTTGTCTATATGCAAGGTTATATCAATTGACAATGATTCAAATCAATTAATTTTTATTTAGCAACTATTTCAGAAAAAGGATGCATTGCAGGTGTGCATTTGTATTTAAGAGTGTGTGTCCATGAACTTAAAATATATATGAATGCATAAAGCTTATGCATTGTAGGTAGTTTAAAGTTTCAAAAGGTTTTACTTAATTTGAATAGGTCATGACAAATGTGACCCTGGACCACAAAACCAGTCATAAGTAGCACGGGTATATTTGTAGCAATAGCCAATGACATATTGTTTCATTTTTTTCTTTTATGCCAAAAATCATTAGGATATTAAGTAAAGATCACATTCCATGAAGCTATTTTGTAAATGTCCTAAAGCCGATTTTCTCAATATTTTCATTTTTTTGTACCCTCAGATTCCAGATTTTCAAATAGTTGTATCTCAGCCAAATACTGTCCTATCCTAACAAACCATACATCAATGGAAAGCTATTTATTTAGCTTTCAGGTGATGTATAAATCCCACTTCCAAAAATTGACCCTTATGACTGGTTTTGTGGTCCAGGGTCACAAATGAATTGTAAAAAATGCATGCATGTAACTTATTAAAAATGCTACTAAAATTCTAATAATTTTAAGTATTTCATGTCGACCACCTGTATGAATAATCATGTTCTGTACAAAAGTTTTTCGCACATCTAATTGCATATTAAATAGTATGTGTTCATTTATTAAGCACTGTATGCCAGATCCATGCTATTGTGATTTAGTAAAGATTACAAGTGCAGCCTGAGCTGCAATCAATGGGTCGGCTACCTTATTTAGCCACGTGTGTGTATTTGTGTTTGAGTGTGTGAACGTGTGTGTTCCTGAAGGAGTTTTCTGGCTAGCGGGCCTCTAACCTGCTCCTCATCAGTCACCCTAAAGCGCTCTGACAAACCCAAGATCTCTGCTAGCATGCAAGTTCACTTCACATTAATTCCACCCAAAATGTTTTGATTCAAAGTAGTTTGTATTTTATGTTGCCAAGGGCAATTGAAAAAGAGCTATTGCCGGTAGTCTGGTCGCGCGCGCCGGGCCCAGAGGCGATAGCGGGTATTTAAGCGCGAGGGAGAGTAGCCCGAGGCAGCGCGCGAGCGATCACAAAGCGAATCAAGCGCTTTTTGCGAGTTTGCCACGAAAATTAAAGAAAAAAAGACATAGGCCAAATGTCATTCTGTTTCTATTTCAACTGTAGCGGTGGTGTGTGTTTACGGAGTGCGCGCCTCACGCTCATCATCCAAAATACACACACGCGAGCGCGCGTGAGCGAGAGCGCGCACAGCGAGAGGAAGATGCAGTGAGTATGTGCGTGAGTGTGAGCGCGCGTGTAAAGGCGGGGTGACGCTTGATCAAATTCCTGAAAGCTAAGAGGGATAATCATGATTAAAACACAGACGACTTTTCTAAGTAGGATCCTCGTTTCTTGACTGATTTCTTTTGAAAAAGGTTATCTGAATATTCAACGAAGCCAAAGCTGCAGTCAGTGTGAACAACATTAATATGATCTCCACTGAATTTGGAGCCGCGCGGCATTAACATATCAAAGCGTGCGCCCGAGGCGCGAGAAGCTATCGATACCGGAGCGCGAGGTAAAGCAATGATTATTGGTTGTGATGGTTGGAGCGGCGGAGCTCGCGGCTAAATCCTGCACACCATTAACTGGAAGTGATGGCGAGCCCAACACCTAGACAGAGTTTATTAAAAATTAAGCGCCCGAGACACCGTTCGCTTTATGGCAAACTCCACATGTGTGTCGATCCGCCGCCGCTTTGAAGAGACAGACAAAGATGCGACTGATATTAAGAAAATATTAAGAAACGTGGAACACGATTCGATTCATCCGCACAAGACGCGCGATTTTACAAAATACAGCGGCAGACAGACAGAGAATACGGAAATTCTTCTGAGATTCTCTTGAACGCCTCTAAGCGGAGAATGACCTTCAGAAATGTGGGTTTTATCGGGGTGTGAACTTCTGAAACACATATAGCTCCTTAATTATGCACTCTCTGACTAATTAATTAATCCATTCCCTTCGAATTGCGACGTCAACTAGAAAGATGCAAAATAGTAAACAAGCTTTGAGAAAAAACGTAACATTAATTTCAATACAAGTAATACTCATTTAAAAGAAACGGCAAGAGGACAACAAAAACACCAATGGGCTAATAATAATAATAATAATTTTAAACAAAACGTAACGTTTTCAGAAAAGTAGCCTATATAATACTTTAAAAATTATATGAATTTGAACATTTTTGCCTGAGGAAATTTAAAAAAGCTAAATTCGTTTTTTTTTCTCTTGCCGATACTAAAACGTGTATTATTTCTTTGTTGCAATTGTTTTATTTATCTGTTTCTTTCAGTAACAGTAATAATTTTACAATCGTACAGTGAAAGCAGTAGGCCTGCTGATTGATATTCACATGAATGCAGTTCCATTTAAAAGAAAATACTAAATGTAATAATATTTCAAATAAATTGCTTCCCTTATTAAAATACGGTTTATTTTTTGGATTCATAAATGATAAAACCAACACCGTTTTTAGTAGGCTATCTTTAAATTAAAATGCTCAACTTATTATGCTAAAATATTAAATCATTTTGTTGTCACTGGAAAGCACATAGGCTATTAAAAGAGTAAACGGTGATTTTTACTTTAGTCTCATGTAATTATAAAGTAAGAATTCCAATCTTAACAGACAAGACTGACGTTGGTAAAATATAATTTAAAATAAATGAAAATAAAAGCAAATAATAAAAAAAAAATTAAATGAGTGTGCTTCTCTTGCTCTCTATTTATGTGTTGTGACCTTACCTCTCCGAATCACTCCACCTTGTCCATTTAACACGAGTCCACATTGCGCGTCTACAGATCCCTAGACACACATACACACATATATGAACTTCATTATCAATAATAAAAAAAAAAAACTAATCTTAACACATTGTGATCAGTATTTGCGTTTGACGAGGCATGTGTGACACGTTAAACAGACCACGTGGCTACAGGTAAAGTTGCAGCGGTAACGGAACCTGTTACATTATGATGTCAAACCAACAGATTATTTTACTTTCTTTTATCAGTGATGTCATCAGCCAAAGGAAGACTGGATGGCATCAAAAGAAAAGAGTTAATCCGTCTCACGAGCCACGACCAGTCTGGAGGCCAAGTCAGACACACAGTCTCAAAAAAAAAAAGAAAAAAAAAAAAAAAAAACCGCACACATATTTCACCCACACACGCTCACATCCATACTGACACCATACTGGCGTGCTCTTATAACCCTTTAACAAACTCATGCTCTATTTTCTTTTCCCCGCAGTTAAAGTGATTATAAAATCAATATACAAACCCGTCGGATCAGGCATAAATTACGCGTGTGCGTGTTAAAGGTGCGGCAGCTTCTATTGTTCTGCGTGCCAAATCTGTTTAGCGGCTCAAAGATGCGCTTGTGCGCACAAAACTGACCGCATCTGTTCCACGGCCGTCACCGAGCGCACGGTTTCATTCAGCACCAAAGAAAGGTCCAAAACCTTTTCACGGGACGTATGTGTTGCTTTCTGTGTTTTTTTGTGTCTGTTCTCCTGTGGGCCTTTTTTTGTGTTCCTGAAAACGCGACAGCAATACCAAAATAAATCTGCGATTTTTGTTATAACACGTCTAAAGTTTATACTACTGTAATATTTTATTTAGCACTTTTTTAAGTCAGTTTTTAAACTGATGGAATATAGCCAATTGCAAAATTGCATCTGTGCTAAAATAGCATAAAACTGTTCACGAATGTTTTCTAACAAATTACGCTATTGCAAAATTAAAAGTATGGAAAACACATGTATATAATGTTAGTTATTTAAACAGGCCCTGTAAAACAATGACGGCCAAATCAAAAATTAATTATTCGACAATTATTTATTTTTTATTATTAGCCAAAGCAATAAAAATGTCGACATTTACGACACATTTTATATTTGCTAGTACTATTATCTAATCTTTAGAACAATCAAATTGTATCAGTTCTATAAATTGGATTACGTCGATATTATCATTTAAACACCAAATTTACTATTACAATTACAATTTTCTTTCTATGTAATGAAATAAAAAATCCCAAATATAATCTGCTATCTTGATTTTTTTCTCTCAAATACGGTAGATTTATCTATTCAATTTCACTGTCGCACGAAGGATTAAAAGGATTGTATAATTATTTTGATTTTAACATATTTTTGACTCACCGGTTAAACTTGAGCTGTTTCAGATGTCTGTGCATAAATAACCAGTTGATTGACATTAAGTCCTAAATTGGATAAACTACGGTGCTCTACTGCGGAGGATTTGCCTTTTGTTCGCACTTTTTCAAGCCCTTAATCCGCCTTTTAACGGAGGAAAAAGAAACAGCGGCTTTACAGCAGCGAGGCCCCGACATACGCGCAGCCGAATTCAGACTTCTCAATATTCACTATATGAAATATGTAAAATCCGCCAGTTAAATCATCTGAAAAGATGGTGCTTCCAAACGTTTCAAAGTAAAGTCTTATTTCACATGTTGGGAAATACTGCATTTCTGCAAAGCAAAGTTTTTTTCGTTGTGATTTTTTTCCCACCGTGTGTATCGGTTTATTTATATTAGCTATTTCAAATTTGTAATGTATTGTTCGTTTTTAAATTAATTTGAAATTTGAAAAGGCCGAAAAGAAGTGATCGCTCGGCCTTGGTTTTTTCTTTCTTTCAGTCTCTCCTGACGTCTAAGGGTTTTTTTTGTCGAAGCCCTCGGGCAATCATTTCTTCTGTTCGGGCAGTGAAAGTGACTATACAACATCCCTGAAGGCGTCAACTTCTCTGCAGCCTGCGTGTGAGACGGTGGTGACACGTTGAGTGTGTGTATTTTGTGCTTGAACGGTAGAAATGCCGGTGAGGTGTACCTGTAGGTCATCGGCCCCCGGTGGCGGCAGCCCGAGACCCGCCCCGGGCAGCAGTCTTTGCTCGGGGTGCATGCCGTACTGAGAGCCGTGGCTCATGATTGACAGGTCATGCCTGCGGTACGCGTCCAGGCAACCCAGTTCCCGCCGCTGCTCGTCCAGGCACGAGGACTTGAGCGCCCGGGCGTTGTGAAGATTGATGAAGTCCGCCGGTTCGCCGTGATGGAGCTGCTGGTAATACTGCTGCGAGTGATGGAGAGAGTTTAACGAGTACGCGTCCGGGTTCACGGCCGGGTGGCTGTGCTGGAACTCGTAGTGGAAGGACTGGTGGTGTAAGGGCGTGTACTGGTGGTTCGTGGGAAAATACGGGGAGGCAAATTCGGTTCCGGTAGCTGGGTATGTAAGCGGAGACGATGAAGAGTAAGCGACAGACGAGTTGGCCACAGATTCCAAGCATCCGAGTTGCATCAAACGGTAGCTGTTTGATCCGTCGTGACGTATCTGTGCGGGGAAAAAAAGAGAAAAATATGAGGGATGTCATTTACACGCGCTCGCAGCGATCAGCGCGCATTTCTCACGCGGCGGAAACTCAAACCTTCCCCAAACACAAACACACACACAGCAGCTCAAAGTGTCTTTAGAAAAGTACCTGACGGCGATGTCATCTCTCCGTGCCTGGGAGGGAGTGCGTGAAACACACTGCAAACTGCTCCACGAGCTCACAGCGTTTTTTTCCTCCCTCACTTGTCTATCATTTGCCACGGAGTGTGTTATTTGACTATATTATTATTACTACATCCGTGCAAACGCTATTAAAAGCCGTTTTGTGCCAACAATCCACGCCCGTTTCACTGCAGGTAAGCACAAAACACGATATTCTGCACTACCACTAATAATAATTATTATAAACGTATAAAAAGAACGAGCAAATGGTTCCAATCACGGTAGAGACTTTTACATGAACTCTTGAAAGCCTTATTCGCCACGAAAAAAACAACAACAAGCAGTAATAGGCAGTTTCAGTAGAAATTAACACATGGTATTTTATCAACTCCCCTCAGAAGTCTTAAGTTCCATTCCGCTGTGCTAAGTGATCGTAATTTCCCGCCATGCGATGCTAAGCTAAATTTAATGAAATTAGACGATTTTTGTGAGGTGATAAGAAATGGATTTAAATACCTCCGCATCGTGCACCAGTCCCGGAAATGTGGCTGACATTCTCGCGATCCAATAACCCGATTTCCTCGCGCTGTTGGACGAATGAAAGAAAAAAAAATCCCCAAAATAGCGCGTGAAAATGAAATGTCGCCTCGCGCAGTCGGTAAAAGCGGCTGAAATGCCTCCCCTCTGCACAAAGCGCTCCCTGGCTCGGATTTTGTACTTGCTGGGTATTTCTCCGGCTGATGTCGTAGGTCCCTTGGTAATATAGAAGTTTTGAAAATTAAGCATCAGCATTGAGGAAAGGGAGGACAATAGAGAGAGCAGCCTCATCCCTGGAGACACGGAATAAATATTGTATCTTCGCCTAATAAGGAACCAAGTGCGCTTTCAACATTTTTGATGATTTTTGTGGACATTTCTTTAAGGTCGTTTGTGCTTTCTTTAGCAGGGCCAGTTTTATTTGTCTCGGTTTTCCTCGCGGCTTTACCATTTACCTGCTTTTTGGATTTTTTTCAGCAACACGTAAGTTTCATTCGGTGTATTGTGTCACTGTAATTTTGATTGCACGATTAAACGTTTTGTTTTGTTATTTCACTGCTTCATAGTGTGGTCTTAATCTGTTTTTATCTAATATTTTAATTTCCATTTAACTGAATGAGAGACACTTGCACGGAAGAAAAATTAATTGCAGATAAGGTACAACGAATATTTACGTTTTCTTTATCATCACACAATGCATTTTATTTTTAAATATAATCGAACAATTCGTTTGGTAATTATGTTGAACAAAAACAAAAACAGCAGAAGAATGTTTTAATGCTATGTAATACAAATAACCTATTAATACCACTTTATCATCGGTTGCATAGACTAATTCGACCACATTATTTTTTTTTAATTAATTTAGCAGCCTATTTTAGATACTTTAGGGAGTTTAATGGCTTTTGAACAAATCGGTGCTACATGGTCACTTTTGATTCAGTTTAATTCTCTTGCAGCCAATCCAATCAACATTTATTCGTTTCTGTTCTGTTCACCGCTAACCGAACCGGGACAGTGACGGTCTGACCCACGCTGGAAGTGTTTTGTGCACGTTTAGAATGATGAGTGGTGCGCGCGTGGGGGGTCATCGCTCAAATCAGCCTGTCGGTCAAATTTACGCTTTAAAAACCACACAGGTGCATGAAAAGACACGGACATCCGTTTTACCCAGAGCATGTTAAAAATTACAAAATATTAATAGCTATTGTTACTAGGAAAATAAAACATCTAATGATGTTTAACACTTTATGAGTAAGACTTTTTGCTCATGTGCAAATGTGTGTGTGTGTGTGTGTGTGTGTTTAAGTGAGTCTGAATGTCTCCTCCCTCCCCAGCAGCAAAATACTCGAGTCTTTAGGTTTTTGTGTCTACGAGAGCTTTGGCAGTTTTTAAGTGTTTAAAAAGCTGACGCTCCCCTTATTTAACCCAAATTACCGCCATTACCGCGGGCTCGCGCCCTCGTGCATGAGAAGGGCGGACGGAGACGCCTCGAGCGCCCGGTGTCTCGAGCAAAGGGAGGATCCTCTCACAAACATACACATATACTGACGTATTCCGCTTCATAAATGTTTTACGCGGAAAACAACGTGAGAGAAGGGAAGCCTCATTTTATTTTCATTTAATGGGCGAGCTAAAGCGGCTGATGTTATTTTAAGTAGACATATTATTGAGCTAGCAGGCCTACATCATTGGCTCTTCTCTCTCTCTCTCTCTCTCTCAGTTTATGTGCCAAACAAAACAGAAAGGAAAAGAAAAGAAATATATATGATCCTTGAGGACCCAACGCCAGGATGAATTCAGATTAATGTAGTACGATCATCAACTAGGCTAATAAAACCGCAGTGAATATAGGCTAGCCAACAAATTGTTTTTATACTCAATATTGAATACCAAAAACAACTTAATGAAATAAAATGAGCTGGTTGTTGTGCTGTAAGTGCACTGTAAAGGTCTCGAGGTGTGGAAATGAATCGCCCAGCAGGAGGCTCTTATGAAATAACACGGTCTGGTTTCAGATATATATCTAAGGCCTCCAGGCAGACTGTAATTTACACGATGTGAGCGCGAGAGGACCCGTCCTCTCACGTGAGGGATTAGAAGCTTTCGCTTGTGTAGTCTGCAAGAGCTCGCGGGATTGAGCGAAGCACCAGTTGCACGGTAGACGGTCTTAATAGGGCTTAACGCGCAAAGCAGCGGATGCACATATGCACGCTATACCGGTCAGGGCTCGAGTCCATCTGTTCGGTCTGGATGCTCCTCGAGATGGTTCCACCACGTAAACCCGCCACCAATCCATAGAAAAAAATAGGAATAAAAATAACAGATGCAAAATGAAACTTTAGAGGAGGTGTCCATCCCAGTGTAGTTTGGCCCAGGGTTGACTGTAATTGATTTAACATTGGATTAAAAGCGTCGCAAACTGTGACTGGCAGCTGGCTGCCACCAGATCATAAGAACTGTCATTTGGAGCAGCAACAATCATAAGATAAGATAAATATGCTGGCGACTCTTGAAACCTGAATTAATCTTGAACTTTATTAACATGCAAAATTTAGATAAAACATTAAAAGATTAACAGAAGTTACGATTACCAATAAAGTTTCAAAAACGGTAGAAATAACTGATATCAATATCTGTGTAAACACGGTGAATTTATCCAACTTTACAGTTATTTTGCTATTTACGATGGCTAATTTATGAGCAGTTTAGCACAAAATGATCGTTAAAAATCATTATTTTAAAAAAACACTTTGTTAAAAAAAAAAAAAATCGACGCTCACAAAAAGTTTGGCAGAGCGTTGCTTTTTTCCTAAGTCTAAAGTTTTACACCATCAATCAAAAAATATAAGATAGTGATAGACTATAAATATATGATAGTAAACTTAAGTCTATACACTTAATGTTAAAAATAATTACACTGAATGTCTAGTAGGCTATTTGACAAGTGGCCAAATGAAGTTCATCTAGTTGTGGATGAGTGAGTCAAGCTCAATATGGTGTTGGCGTCCGTTAAGTAACGGCTCTCTACAGTGTAAAACAAGGAATAAGGTGTTTACGATAATTATAATTACAAAGTATGAGCAGTCCTCATCGATGTGACCTACATTTACCGCACACACACACAGGCTGAGTTTTATATGCTAATAGATTTGGAGGGGGAGGGGCGCAGCGTCAGTTTCAGCAAGCGGTTTGTTTGGCGTATTTAATGAACTGCTCTATATTAATTTTCTCTCTGTTGGGAAAACGAATTTTTTTGGTTAATTTAATTAGGTGTTTAACAAATAACAAATAACGTAAATCTTACTCAGTTTATTTTATGAAATATTAGCTGTAAAAATACAATATGATTAGACATTTACCTCACAAAAAATTCAGGATGAGGCCTCCGGCTGGTCCATTCGGTTCTTTTCGTTAGCTTCCTATAAGTAGAGTCAATAAATGGTCTGTGAAAGACTGTAATCACATAAACTGTTGATCAAAAACGTACGAGAGGACTTGAACTACTTACATCCAATAACAGTTTTTCTCCTGTCCCCCAAATCTGTCAAAATATCAGCTAAATGTCGTCTTTTGACAAATGACCAGTTTCACCCAGTAAACAAACACCACTGACCGCCAGTGTATTATTTTTCCTTGAGTGAACTAAGCTGAATCTTAAAAATTAATTTAAATCTATAAACGTGCCAGATGCGCGCAAAATGAGCGTTAATTAAAAGAACAATCTGCCAAAATAACGGTAGAGCTCTGACACACATGCGCGCACACACACAAACCACAATGAAGGCCTCAAAATCGTTTTTACAGCCTCATATAAAATTTATAAAAAATAGTAATAACAATAATGAATATAAATAATCAAATTTACATTAAAAGTTTGGTAAACACAGGCCTACTAATATTCAGTTACAGAAAAGACCTGTCTAAAAGCATTATTTTTCATCGAGTGTGTAAATTCTAACAAATTAAAATAACAAATTCTACATAGGGTAACAAGATTCTGCTCGTTGACACAGTCTTTAACTTCTGTCATCATTTGTTTTCGTCTCAATTCTTCATTAGTTCCGAGTCAAAGGTCCGTTACAAACGGAGCGTTACGCTCCGGTGAACTCTTCAAACGTCTGGACGCGATTATTTCTTTTGGTTTTACAGCAATGTAAGACTTCAACATCATTCCAACACTGTACTTTAACCACACCATACTTCTTAATTTAAAAACCTTTCATGTGCTAAAATAGAAAAAAAAAAGAAAGAAAATTACCTCAACCTGTAGAGGGCAGCTTGTGGAGTTGACCATCAAAAGTCATATTAAACTCCATTTTGGGCATGAAAATGGATCAATACTCAATTATGTCCACTAGAGGCAGAGCTACACAGTGAGGAAAACTCACTTTTATTGAATTAACAGCCTGCTTTCAAGTTGAATGGGCTTTTTAGTGACTGAACGGTTTGATTTTTAATCCAGATCCAGTTTAATCCAATTTCATCTAATCTAGATTATCTGTCATTACTATTTGCTTATCCCTCTTTGCAGAGGTTATTCAACAAGCTTATTTAGTAAGATAACAAAAACAATACATTAAACAGTTAGTTGTTTATAGTTGGATTACTAAATTTATAATTCACCCTACAGTCATCAATGGTGTTTTGCAATAGTAAAACTGTCACAACTAATTAACCACTAAAGCCAGAGCCAAAATCAGTAGATGACATAAACAAACAGACAACCTCCTAAAGGTTAAAGATGTCCTACATTACCTTCTTTACTGTATGAATGATCTGTTTAGCTTTCATAAAGTGACAGTGTGTCTAGTTCAAAACCGATTAAAAAGGGATTCAATTTAAACTGGTGCAATGGCAACACCATTTTCACTGAAATCCAATTAGAATGGATAATACTCATGTATTGTTGCATATGTCAGTGAAGTTTTGAATTTACAAGAACTTATACGAATTTATAATAGCATGCTAGAAAAGAAGTAAACTTGGCGACTAGAGTATTTTGTAGTGCAACCTGCCCTCTCGAGCACAAATTATTTAGTGCAAATCAGTCAGTATTCATTCACAAAACTGTGTGCATTTATAAAACATGTTGGAATGCAACAAAATGATGGTTCTTTGAATGCATGTAAATGCATAGTGTGTCTGCTGTGTGTGTGTGTGTGTGTGTGTGTGTGTGTGAGTGCGTGTCAGAGACCCTGAGGCCTGTACCAGAGGGCGGGATTA
The DNA here is from genome assembly GCF_049309525.1 of Garra rufa. NCBI lineage: Eukaryota > Metazoa > Chordata > Actinopteri > Cypriniformes > Cyprinidae > Garra > Garra rufa. Next base: position 36,816,067 of record NC_133373.1, read on the forward strand.
GCTGTTACGTTCATTCAGCACAAAATGGATTCCGATATCAGATAGAGCAGGGCAAGAGGTGTATCTCTTTCTCTCTTCCTCACACACAAACAATCTCCTTCTCACTCACACACTCTCTCTCTCCCACACTCTTATACATCCTGACTTTTGCTCTTTGATCGTGTAATTCCTTTGTAATCTGTTAAACGAGGTCGTTTTGTTTATGGATATGAGCTTAATCAGCAGGCAAAACAAGAGAAAATCAGTTATACGACTGCACAAAAATGCAAAGAACACAAAGAGAGCTCAGATATTGTAAATATCGGTAAATATGGTATCTTTCATGAAGGAAAACTCTGAGTAGAGTGAGTTAGGCAGTCAAAGGCTCTAACAACAGAAGTTTTATTGGGTTTTGTTTTGTTTCTGTTTATGAAGAATCACCCAAAGTTGGCGTTTATTTGTGATTGTAAAACCCTTCCTGAAACACATGGACGGACAGACAAAAATGGAAAGAAAGATGCAACGAAAAGGCCGATAAACAGACTGATGGCCAAGGAACGTTGTGAACATACTAAGCAGTTCTGACGAAAGAGAGAAAAGAAAAAGCAGAGAGGAAAAAGCACTGATGCTATTGACTTCCTGGAGCTGAAGTAAATGAGTTTCAGCAGCAGTTCTGAGAAACGCCGCCTTGAATAAAACCTTCACTGGAAAAACACAGCTGCCCGGAGAGGATGAAAAGTTTGAGCCGCAGTAGCATGAGCTCACTAATGGTCCAGTGCGGAAATTACACATTTATTCATTTTACAGTTATTCGTTCATCCAAAACAAGCAAAAGCAATTAATCCAAGGAAGAAATAGAAATGTTTAACTTAAATGTGATGCTTAACCTCAATAAATAAAAAGACTGTATGTGCATACAGGTTTTACAACTATTTAAAATCACAGTTTAAAAAAATAAATTCCACATATCCTGACGAATGTTCTATAAAACATCTCAGATGCAAAAACATCACTAAGCCCCGCCACATGGACACACCCACCCGTTTGATTGACTGACTAAGAGTTCGTCCAATCAGAGCGTCCGTTTTATCGGCATGAGGAGCACTGAACAGCTGGAGCAACAGCACCAGGGAAGACGTGCTCAGAAATTAATCGCGCGTTTGATCTATCAGTCATAATGAGAACAACACTCGTTTCAAAACACACACACCGAGCGGCGCGCATACTCAAAAATACACCAAATACACTACCTGCACTCCCAAAAACACACACACTGAGAACCTGTTCAAAGGAAAGCAAAGAAATAAACAAAGGAGAGAAGGCAACCCCTCCTCTCCTCCGGGAATTTTACTATTCTGCACTTCTCGGCTTCTCTCATCCCTCTCTTCCCACAATCCTTTGTGCTCGGAATAAAGCTGCTGATTATGAAGCCCAGAGCACTGAGACTCTGCTCACCTGTCAATCAAATGGTAACCTACACACACACAAGCACACACTCAATGTCAGATACTCTGTAATACACCCTGTCTCATATAGACGTTATGACATTAACACCGTTTCTCCAACACACATGATATCAGATGGCTGAAAAAGCTTTAACTGACAACGTCCATCTTTAAAATAGTTTCCTTTTCTGTTTTCATTACTGCTACAAGAAATGAACCAACATGCTCTCAGCTAACTTTGATTTTACTTTTTGGGTTTTACACTTTATATTACGGTGTCCGTGTTGTGCTACATGCTAATGTAATCAACTACAATATTAAACTGTATCATTACAAGCAGAATAAATGTGACCCTGGAGCACAAAACCGGTCGTAAGGGTCAGTTTTCTGAAATTGTCATTTATACATCATCTGAAAGCTGAATAAATAAGCTTTCCATTGATGCATGTATGTTTGTTAGGATAGGACAAAATTTAGCCGAGATACAGCTATTTGAAAATCAAAACATTGTGATATTCACCTTTAAAGTTGTCTAAATTAAGTTTTACAAAATATCTTAATGGAACATGGTCTTTACTTGATATCCTAATGATTTTTGGCATAAAAGAAAAATCTGTCATTTTGACCCATACAATGTATTGTTGGCTATTGCTACAAATACATACCGTGCTATTTAGGTCCAGGGTCACAAATGTACTCTGTAATTAAGTGTGTGAATGTGTCTTATAATAAATTGCAGTCTATATATGTAAAATAACAATGTCTAATTGCATGCCTTCTCAACAGCCCGATTTGTATTATAGATACTATGATACTTCTCATTTCTAAGCAATATTCATGCTCAATACCAGTTCAAGTCAATCTTCAGCACCTGACATAATGTTGTTTACCTTAAAAAATGACTGATGCCTCATTTTCTTTAAAAGGAAAAAAGTGTTATGGTGAGGCACATACATTGGAAGTAAATGGAACCCATTTTTGGAGGAATTAAAAGCATAAATGTGACTAATATTTCCACAAAAATGCACTTATATTAATTATTAATTAGTTAATATAAGTATATTATTTGAGCTGTAAAACTGTTTAAATCATTTTACAGTTCTTTTAGGATTTTAGGGTTTATGGTGTGGTGTCATGAGATGTAAAAAAACGTGTTATAAAATTATTCCGGTTCATAGGGAAATAAGGAGAAGAATAACAACGTGTAGTAAACGCTATAACTGTTTGAATTACAAACAAGTGTGCTCATAATTAAGATAATACATTAAAATAATATGGTAAGACACACCAATCTGCAACATCAAGCAGCAAGACGAGCTGTTTTGCACAGCTAAAAATAGCTGGGCGAAGATAAGACCGGAAGCTAGACCCATGATATTTACAAATTACATTTTAAAATATATAAATATTTCACAATATTACGGTTTTCACTGTAATTTTGATCAAATAAATGCAGCCCTGGTGAGCATGAGTCTTCTTTCAAAAGCTTTTGAACATTTGTGTTTTGCAATCTGCTCCTGCACTCTTAAAAATAAAGGTGCTTCACGATGCCTGAGAAGAACCTTCTTTGTAAAGAACCTTTAACATCTGAAGAACCTTTCTGTTTCACAAAAGGTTCTTTGTGGTGAAAGAAGGTGAGATGAGATGGTTCTTTAAAGAACCTTTGACTGAATGGTTCTTTGTGGAACCAAAAATGGTTCTTCTATGGCATCGCTGTGAAGAACCTTTTAAAGCACCTTTATTTTTAAGAGTGCATGACATTTCAAATGAGAAAAAAGTTCACACTGAGGTGTTTTGCATGTGTAACAGCATCATCCATCACTGATAAGCTTTACCCCAAAACCATCTTCAGGAACAGAACACAAGACTTTCTGTCCTTCATTAAACAATACAGTAATTACCTGAGTGACAGGTCGGTGTGCAGTTCACCCAGCGCTATGTGCTTCACACACACGCACACGCACAAACACACACACACACACACACACACACTCCTAGAGGAGAGACTTTACAAGAGGTGTATGGTTAACTCATGCGGCCTGCTATGAGGTTTCCATAGAAACGGCTCTGTCCTGCGGCCTAGGTAATCCACAGGAGCTGTGTGTGAGAGTGTGTGCTGCGGTGCAGATGGGTAAATGTCGAGAGGAGAGGGACCCTGACCTGCCAAGAGAGCTGAATTAGTATTCACACAGTATGTGAACCCCACTGTGCTCACTACCTCTCACTCTCTCTATCCCTCTCTCTAGCTCTCTCTCTCACGCACACATATATTTGGCATACACTTTTGTATGTTTGATGATGTGGAAACACTAATAGACTTCAGAGTGCTGGAGCAGGACAGATCAATACTGCTCTTCTGCAATCAAACATTTAATTCCAGCAAATGTGCAATGTGCAAAAAAAAAGTGTCAAATAAAGACTCATCTCGCATTGTTTTCAATCAAATGATATGTTAAAAATCTCTTGAGTTTACTTGATTTTACTGCTTTAGAATGAAAACTTAATGAATGAACGGAAACATCAGTGAGAATGAGAATGCCAAGTCAACATGCATCAGCATTTGCAACCGATTTTATTTATGCAAGGTAACATTTTCAAGAAACTGAATGTTCAATGAAGAAAAAAGGTAGGGAGGATCTTGATTTTATCTATCGGAAACTTACTGGATGAAGACTTTGGCCTCTATAATGTTGTTTCTTGTGTGGGTTTTGAGAAATGAAGCAACATGTGTCATCATATTTAAAGGGATAGTCACACAAAAATGAACATTTTGTCATGTTGTTCCAAACCCGTAAGGCCGTTGTTTATCTTCGGAACACAAATTAAGATATTTTTTATTGAACTCCAAGAGCTCTCTGACCCTGAATAGACTGCAACGCAACTGACACATTTTATGGTGCAGAAAGATAGTAAGAACATCATATCAATAGTCCATGTTGAAGTTATTTTTGTTTTCTTTGAGCACAAAAAGTATTTTCGTAGCTTCTTAAAATTAATGTTGAACCACTGATGGACTACTTTAACTACAAAATGTTTCAGTTGGATTGCTGTCTATGCAGGGTCAGAAAGCTCTCGGATTTTATCAAAAATATTTTAATTTGTGTTCTGAAGATTTGGGGGTGAGTAATTAATGACAGAATTTTTATTTATGGGTGAACTGTCCCTTTAAAGCTTAAAGATAACACAATACAAAAAAAACAAAACAAAAAAAAAACAGTATATTTATATTAAGTATATTTGTAGCAATAGTCAAAAATACATTGTATGAGTTAAAATGATCATTTTTTCTTTCATGCCAAAAATCATTAGAATATTAAAGATCATGTTCCATGAAGATATTATATAAATTTCATACTGTAAATATATAAAAATGCCATTTTTGATTAGTAATATGCATTGCTAAGAACTTCATTTGGACAACATTAAAGGCGATTGTCACAACCCTGTCTGTCATTGGTTTCACCCATTGTCTTCCCCTGCCATTCTGTTGTGATTTGGTTTAGCCCTATGATTAGTCTTCGTTAGTGTCATCTGTATCACCTGTGTTTTCTTGATTAGTTTGCCTTTATAAGTCTGTCTTTGAGTTTAGTCTTTTTTCGGTCTTTAACGTTATCTGGATGTGTGTGAAAGCCCTCTGTGTTCCTGCCTTGTTCATCTTGGAGAATTCTATTAAATTTACTGTTGATTGTTAATCTCGTCTATCGTCTCGTCTCGTCCGGCACACCCCCGTGACAGAAAGACCGAACTAAAAAAAATTCACGGCGTCTTCCCCTGCGTTTATTTTCCGTTTTTTTTGTATCAGTGTTTAGTTTATTTTTTTTTCCCCCGTCATGAATGATCCCGCCGTCCTCATCCTCCTCCTGAAGCAGGGGAACCGCTCTCTCGAGGACCACACCAGAGACTTTATATTCCTCGCCCCGTTTACGCACTACCCGGACAGTTGCCTATGCACGTTCTACCGCGTGGGACTTAATGATAACATCCAGAGGCAGCTGTCCGGGCAGGGTCCTCGAGAGAGCCTCGCCGACTACATCGAGTGGGTGCTGGTGTCCAGCAGAGCTTCGTTGACCGCGAAGGATGACACCAGCCCCACTCCAGACCCAGAACCCAGCCCAACATCACCCCGACAAGCGGAGTTGCAGCCCGAGCCCACCGACGATGGAGAGCCCGAGCCGAGAGCGACAGAGCCAGAGCCGGACCCATCGGACCAGGTGCGAGAGCCGACTGCTACATCCGCGACGGTGGAGTGTGACGTGGAGCAAGAGAGGGCTACAGAGAGCCCTGCCCACTGCACCACCGCTGGGGGTGAGAATGAGCAACACTCTGGGGACTTAATAGACTTTTCCACAGAACCACTGGCCTGCCTGAACTTCCCACCCACCCGCCCTCTTCTGCCTATGCCTGAGTCTCCGCTGGTCCCGTCCAGCCATCCTGAGTCTCCGCTGGTCCCGTCCAGCCATCCTGAATCTCCGCTGGTCCCGTCCAGCCATCCTGAATCTCCGCTGGTCCCGTCCAGCCGTCCTGAATCTCCGCTGGTTCCGTCCAGTCGTCCAGAGTCATCGCTGATTTCGCCCAGCCTTCCTGAATCTCCGCTATCACCTGTCAGTCCCCCTGCTCACCCTCAGTCATCCACCTGTGCAGTGGGCTCGCCGCGGGACTGCCAGCTTCCATCGGCGTCTCGGCTGGAGGATTCCTCAGCTCCGCCTCCAGCCTCCGAGTCCTGGACTCCGCCTCGGCCCTTCGACCCCGCGGTTCCACCACGGCTCTCGACGCCCTCCTCTCCACCGTCGCCCGTCGATCCACCAGCTCCACCGGGCTCCATCGTCTTTCCGGCTCCGCCCTGGTCAGTCGTCACCCCATCGGCTCCTCAGGACTCTGCTCCTCCGGCTGTGCCTCGTCGCGCCGTCCCACCGGCTCCTTGGGACTCCTCCTTCCTGCGGGCACAGCCTCCATCCTCTGTCGCTCCGGCTCCGCCGCGGATCTCCGGGACTCCGCCTCCGCCTCGGGCGCCAGAGCCTGCTCCACCTTGGCCCTCCGGATCCTCGGCGTCACCCCGGATCATCGGCTCTCCGTCTCCGCCTCGGGCTCCTCCGCCATCTGCTCCGCCTCTGTCGGTCGGCCCCATGGAGTCGGCACGCCTTCCTCCACCATGGCTCCTCCCTCCGTCGGCTCCACCGTGGGCCGTCATCATGGCTGTGGTCTGGGTCAGTTCCTCCTGCTTCAGGTCCCTCCTGTTTCCTCCCTGGCTCCTCCCACCTTCGTCGCCCCCCTGGACTCTAATGACTTTGTTTGTTGTCCCCCTCCAGGGGTACCGTCCTCCGCCCAAGCCTCCTCCCTTATGTACTCTGTTTTTCCGCCCCTCTCGTTTCTTCCACGGCGCGAGGACGCGCCTTTCCGGAGGGGGGCGTGATGTCACAACCCTGTCTGTCATTGGTTTCACCCATTGTCTTCCCCTGCCATTCTGTTGTGATTTGGTTTAGCCCTATGATTAGTCTTCGTTAGTGTCATCTGTATCACCTGTGTTTTCTTGATTAGTTTGCCTTTATAAGTCTGTCTTTGAGTTTAGTCTTTTTTCGGTCTTTAACGTTATCTGGATGTGTGTGAAAGCCCTCTGTGTTCCTGCCTTGTTCATCTTGGAGAATTCTATTAAATTTACTGTTGATTGTTAATCTCGTCTATCGTCTCGTCTCGTCCGGCACACCCCCGTGACAGCGATTTTCTCAATATTTAGATTTTTTTGCACCCTCAGATTCCAGATTTTCAAAAGGTTGTATTGTGGCCAAATATTGTCCTATTCTAACAAACCATACATCAATGGAAAGCTTTCATATGATGTCTAAATTTCAGTTTAAAAAAACTGACCCTCATGACCCTTATGGTCCAGGGTCACATATAATATTTTTTACTAAATATATTTTATATTTTGACTTTTCTTTCTTCTGTGGAACAAAAAAAAGGAGAAAATATAAATTGCACTTGTCACTTTGTCCATGCATTTCAAATTAATTGCAACTAAAGCTATCAAAAAAGAATACAAAATCAGCATAAAAGTCTAGTTATAGTTCAGACGGAAAAATATCATGCAACTTTGATATCGAAATATATATTGCAAGAATCATATGGATCACTTTTTATATAAAAAGCTACAAGTTACTTTTAAAAAGTTTGAAGATTCAGCAAGGATGCATTAAATTGAACAAAAGTGACAGTAAAGACATTTGTAAGTTTTCCATAAATAGATAAGGCAGTATAACTGTTTTCAACATTGATAATATTAATGTATTTTGAGCAGCAATTCATCATATTAGAATGATTTCTGAAGGATCATGTGACACTGAAGACTGTAATGTACGCTGAAAATTCAGCTTTGCATCACAGAAATAAATTACAATTTAAAGTATATTCAATTAGAAAATAGATACTTTAAACTGTAAAAAATATTTCACAATATAACTGTTTTTACTGTATTTTTTTAATCAAACAAATGCAACTTTGGTGAGTGTAAGTATCACTAAATTTCAAAAATCTTACCAACCCAAAACTTTTGAACAGTAGTCTACACAGAATTGCTATTAATGTGATTCTACCACCTCAGCAACATGTTTTTAGCTCAGCAATAGACATTTCTTCTTGCACTAATAAATCTGAGATGTCAACAACAGGTAGAATTACATCTTGAATGTAACTGAAGATACATTAGAAAGCATACAGCGTTAGTTAGAAAGCAAACTCCTAAACTAAACAGAAGCTAATCAGCAAAACCGCCATGAGAACCCCTCTCATTACGATGCAAAAGGAGCTTCACTTCCTCCCCCATGAGCTAATGCTAAGCCCATGCTAAACGCTAGCCCTTTACTGCCCTGCCCCGCCACACCCTGATGCCCTTCTGCCCGCTTGCGCTTTGACGGACAGCTGTGGAGTTCTGGACCAACTCCAGCCAGCGGGATTACTCATGCAAGTAATCTCCCATGATGCCCTGCGGCCAAGCTAGGGCGTGCTGCGCCTCTGCTCCTTATTAATATGCATGAGAATGCTAATGAGCAGGAAGCACACAGGTGAGCTCGCTCAAAGAAGCCAGTCACAACACAGGAGCCCATATTCTAATTACGCGCCGCAGACCTTCCCACTCGACACAGAGACAATATCACATTCTTACACGCGCAGCGTGAAAACTCTCAGCCACTCGATGCGAGCGAAAGAACCTAAACGCCCGACTGTCTGACGAGACGCACGTCTGGCTTTTGCAGAAACACTCTGCAAACTCATTCCTGAAATGCAGTGTCACGGGTGTTAGTGAGACATTTCAAATCAAAACCTGGTTTTATATAAAGGTTACAGGCAAAAGCCATGAGCAAATTCCTGAAGCCTCTATCAGTCAATCTCAGTTTAAACACACACACACTCATACACTCATACACTCGGTAAATACTGTGACTATATCACTGCAGTAACAACCTGACAAGGTGATATGAAGAACTCCTAAGCATAAAAAATGTAAAATAGTGCTATTATCAATTCTGATCAGATCATCTTGGTATACAATACCAGTTTGGGGGAGTTTTTCTTGGGAGAAAT
>NC_133373.1:36825565-36849465 GCF_049309525.1 Garra rufa
CCCTCAGATTCCAGATTTTCAAATAGATGTATCTCGGCCAAATATTGTCCTATCCTAACAAACCATACATCAATAGAAAGCTTAATTATTGAACTTTCATATGATGTATACATCTCAGTTTTGTAAAATTTTACCTTATGACTGGTTTTGTGGTCCAGGGTCACACACACACACACACACACACATATATATATATATATATATATATACACACACACACACACACACACACATACACATACACACACTGCCACTCAAAAGTTTGGGATCAGTAAGATTTTTAATGGTTTTTAAAGACGTTTCTTATGCTCATGCATTTATTTGATCAAAAATGCAGAAAAAAACTGTAATATTGTGAAATATTATTTCAAAGAAAGAAAGACTTTTGAACAGTAGTATATTGTTAGAAAATCTTTCTATTTTAAATAAATGCTGTTCTTTTTAACCTTTTATTGATCATAGAATCCTGAACAAGTATCACAGGTATAAAAACAAAAAAAGCAGCACAACGTTTTCAACATTGATAATATATCAGCATATTAGAATGATTACCGTTTTCTATGTGAATATATTTTAAAATGTACATAATTCTTGTGATACAAAGCTAAATTTTCAGCATCACATGATCCTTCAGAAATCATTCTAGTATGCTGATTTATTATCAATGCTGAAAACAGTTGTGCTGTACTTTTTTCAGGATTCTTTAATCAATAAAAGGTTAGAAAGAACAGCATTTATTTAAAATTAGAATTAGATGTTCTAACAATATACACTGCTGTTCAAAAGTTTAGGGTCAGTACATTTTTATTCTTTCTTCTTTTTAATAAATAAATACTTTTATTCACCAAGGATGTGTTAAATTAATAAGTAGTGATAGCATAGATTTACATTCTTAGAAACAAAATCACAGGTTCCAAAAACATATTTGGCAGTACAACTGTTTCCAACACTGATAATTCTAATAATAATTCAGCATATTAGTATGATTTCTGAAGGATCATGTGACACTTAAGACTGGAGCAACAACTGATGATAATTCAGCTTTGCATCACAGGAATAAATTATATTTTAAAGTATATTAAAAAAAACTATTATTATATATTGTAATAACATTTTGCAATATTACTATTTTTTTTCTGTAGTTTTGATCAAATAAATGCTGCCTTAATGAGGATAAAAGTCATCTTTAAAAAATCTTACTGATCCCAAACTTTTGAGCGGTGTGACATGTGACAATGAAGACTGCAGTAATGATGCTGAAAATTCAGCTTTGCATCACAGGAATAAATTACATTTTAAAAAATATCTTGAAAACAGTTATTTTCAATTATAATAGTATTTATTTATTTATTTTTTTTTTTGCTGTATTAGAAATTTCTTTTAGTCATAGTTTCCACCAAAGTAGATATATATTTAGAACCCATGATAAATTAATATAGATTCTGCTTGCAACAGTGTAAAATGCATTCAATCAGATGACAGCTGTGGCTAATAACAAGTTGGAATTGTTTTACTGTGGTAGCACATAGTGAATGTAGTGATTTATATGGTATTTTTATATGTCAGAATCCACAGTTACCATGGTGAATGTTTGTTAGAGCTGTCTGGTTCCCACAAATGAGCTGTAGAGTTTATTCTAAACACAATTTCTGGTCGATGTTGATAGGTATTAAAATGTGTTTTACCTGTTTTGGGGCTGAAATGAACATAAACAATTTCAAGCTTTAAATACCTGCTTGATGAAGAGTACAGAAGTGATTAAATCGGTGGTTCTCAAGCAGGTGGCCAAGGCCACAGAATGACTTAAAATTAGTTGAATTACAAACAAATTAGTGCTGGGCAGTGATTAATCACGATTAATTGCATTTAAAATAAAAGTTTTTGTGTACATAATATATGTGTGTGTGTGCTGTGTACAGTCGTGGCCAAAAGTTTTGAGAATGACACAAATATTAGTTTTCACAAAGTTTGCTGCTCAACTGCTTTTAGATCTTTGTTTCAGTTGTTTCTGTGATGTACTGAAATATAATTACAAGCACTTAATACGTTTCAAAGGCTTTTATCGACAATTACATGACATTTATGCAAAGAGTCAGTATTTGCAGTGTTGGCTTCTTTTTCAGGACCTCTGCAATTCGACTGGGCATGCTCTCAATCAACTTCTGGGCCAAATCCTGACTGATAGCAACCCATTCTTTCATAATCACTTCTTGGAGTTTGTCAGAATTAGTGGGTTTTTGTTTGTCCACCCGCCTCTTGAGGATTGACCACAAGTTTTAAGATCTGGGGAGTTTCCAGGCCATGGACCCAAAATTTCAACGTTTTGGTCTCCGAGCCACTTAGTTATCACTTTTGCCTTATGGCACAGTGCTCCATCGTGCTGGAAAATGCATTGTTCTTCACCAAACTGTTGTTGGATTGTTGGAAGAAGTTGTTGTTGGAGGGTGTTTTGGTACCATTCTTTATTCATGGCTGTGTTTTGGGGCAAAATTGTGAGTGAGCCCACTCCCTTGGATGAGAAGCAACCCCACACATGAATGGTCTCAGGATGCTTTACTGTTGGCATGACACAGGACTGATGGTAGCGTTCACCTTTTCTTCTCCGGACAAGCCTTTTTCCAGATGCCCCAAACAATCGGAAAGAGGCTTCATCTGAGAATATGACTTTGCCCCAGTCCTCAGCAGTTCATTCGCCATACTTTTTGCAGAAGATCAATCTGTCCCTGATGTTTTTTTTGGAGAGAAGTGGCTTCTTTGTCTTCATCTCACTGTGCGTGCAGATGCGTTCACACTTGCCTGCTGCCATTCCTGAGCAAGCTCTGCACTGGTGGCACTCCGATCCCGCAGCTGAATCCTCTTTAGGAGACCATCCTGGCGCTTGATGGACTTTCTTGGACACCCTGAAGCCTTCTTAACAATGCAGTGGAAAGTTTTTTCGGGATTAAGTTCATTTTCATGGCAAAGAAGGACTATGCAATTCATCTGATCACTCTTCATAACATTCTGGAGTATATGCAAATTGCTATTATAAAAACTTAAGCAGCAACTTTTCCAATTTCCAATATTTATGTAATTCTCAAAACTTTTGGCCACGACTGTATGTTTATTCTGTATATATAAATACACACACATGCATGTATAAAAAAATATGCTATGTTTATATACTAAATATATTTACATATAATATAAATTATATGAAAATAAAAATATATTTCAAAATATACACTGTATGTGTGTGTCTTTATATATAATAAACATACACAGTACTTTTATTTTGGATGTGATTAAACACGATCAATCATTGCCCAGCACTAAAACTAATTCATAAAAACTTGCCAAAAACATTAAAAATTAAGAAAAATATTTTTTAGCTGCAAAAACTATAAACATGCAAAATCAGAATCTTTCAGAATCACCAAAATACATTTTAATTTGAAATGTAATATATGAAATAAAATTTTGATTTAATGTATGCCATACTTACAACAGAAATACCAGAGGAAATATTGTGTTGGACAATGAGGAGGCTGAGAACCACTGGATTAAAGGGTTAGTTCACCCAAAAAATGAAAATTAGCCCATTATTTACTCACCCTCAAGCCATCCTAGGTATATATTAACTTCCTTCTTTCAGACAAATCCAATCTGTTATATTAAAAAATGTCTTGTCTCTTTCAAGCTTTACCATGCCAATAGGCAGATGTTTCTCTTCAACAGGTCAAAACAAGTCCAATAAAGTGCATCCATCTATAATAAAAAGTCCCTCACACATTGTCGGGGGCTGAATAAAGGCCTCCTGTAGTGAATCGATGCGTTTTTGAGCGAAAGATATCCATATACATTTGTTTACAGGAGCAAAGGAAGCAAAGTTTCCTGACTTTATCAACCAGGCTCCTCTTGGTTTCAAAATCCTTTGACATTCTTCTTTTACAAATCCTAATTTTGTACTTCCAATTTGTGACTGTTGTTTTGATCTCTCCACTTCTGTGTCCGCGTTCATCACGCATGGCACATATGCAATGTCAACATCCTACGTTATCTGCCCAAAGCTGCTTCTGTGTACAATAGTGAGCACAAGCTAGATTAAAGTGATTATTACGTTTTAAATATGGATATTTTTCTTAGAAAAACGCATTGATTTGCTACAGGAGGCTTTTATTCAACCCCTGGAGCCGTGTATTGCACTTTTTATTAAGGATGGATGCACTTTATTCAACTTCTTTTGACCTGTTAAAGAGAATCACTCACCTGTTGCCATGTTAGAGCTTGAAAAGGCTAGGACATTTGATTGGTTCGTCTGAAAGAAGGATGGCTTGAGGGTGAGTAAATAATGGGCTAATTTTCATTTTTGGGTGAACTAACCATGACATTCACAACATTTTCCATTTCAGGATTTTAACAATTCAACAAATAAAAAAGAACAGAGGAAAGATGGCATTTTATTGCCAGGCAGAGCCTGAATGAGAGTTTGGATATTATATATTATTTTAAGAATTGCAAGAATCATTATTTTAGCCTCAACACCGAGATGGTGACCAGGACATGGACGCCAAAGTTTAGGTTCACATCGAGCATCCTTATTTACCGTAATGGTAATGCTTCTATAGGCTATTAAATCTATTTTTATTTGCTACAGTAAATTTGATGTATTTAGCACTAATGCATTCAATTATGGGAAGACATCAGAAAGACCCATAACAGTCTGGGTAACTTCAGCCGAAGAGGTAAGTTTGTTTCAGAGAAAGTTATTATAACGGTTCACAAAAGAACCGAAAAGTAAACGGGGACTGATAAAACCATCTTTAAAATTAGGCTATTAATGGTCTCCCAAAATATGAGATTGGTGGACAAGACAGAAATATCTAAATATGTGATGCAGTATGTATATAGACCAATTCGGTGTTTGCAAACAGTGATGAAGCTTTTGTGGGCAGAGCTTATCTGGTGGCAGAAAATGACAGTTTTCAAGTAGTGGTCTATGGAAGTCATTGAATAAAAGAATAAAATAAGGTAAATTTGAGATTATTCTGAGTTTATTCTCACTGATAAGAAAAATCAACGGGTCATTCTCTCTTTTCCACTTGGCTCAGAATCATGAGTTTATATCGCAAACTTCTGGGTTTGACAAAGTTAATTTGAGTCATAATGTCCAAACTAGGAGATATAAAAATCTGATTTTGTGAGAAAAAAAGAATTGCGAGATAAAATAGGTAAACATTATGTAAAATGTTATAGTATTTTACATGTCCCCTATGAACTGCATATGTGCATATTAGGCTATGTAGACAAATTGTAGACAAATTGCTTTAAAAATAAAGTAATCAGAGCAGGTTTCATCCATAGTCTGTCTGTTTAAACATTCGCATTTAGCTTCAAATGCAGTCTTTGACGACAGTATGCTATAAAAATGATTTGCATTCCAATTCTGACAACCAAAGGCTCAACAATACATTTTGCTCTTATTCTATGGGTTTTACCCGTTTCCCTTCACCTGTTACCAGTGCTTTTTTTTCACCACAATGCGTGTGCAGGTGCAGGTGATGTAACTGTGATGTCTACTCCAAATTGGTCTATAAAGTTAACCACCTTATTTTTAACAAGAGCGGGTGTCATTTGTAATTTGAATGTGCGAAACTTCCTGTGTCATTCGCTTCGTCATTTTAGTTGTACAAAAATGATCCACTATGCTCCTTAATATCATATTGTTTAATGTATTATCATAATCATAAACACACTGGTTTGTAGTGTAAATAGTTTTATTGGTTACGTCACTGGTTGTATACCTACACTGTAAAAAATGACTAAATTTAACGGTAAAAAAAAACTGTAAAAACGCTACAGTAAAAACCTGTTAAATGGTTAACGCTAAGTTCCCCTAATAAAACTTGCATGTAATTTTACAGTAGTATAACATTTTCAGAAGTGGAAAAAGAATGTAAAATTTACAGTGAATAACCGTAAATTGACATTCACAGAACTCCCTGCGTTACATTTTTAAAATGTGTTGTTTTTTTGGTTAAAATAACTTTCTTCTTAGTTTTTTCTTATCAGTTTTGTACATTAGGGTTGTATGTTACATCTAATGTTGTTAAATGAATGTTTATTGCATTATTTCAGTTTCATGTGTGTTACCATGATGGTGTTTAGTGTTTGTGTGAATGACACTGTGCACCTTCTACATATGTTAGTATTTAAAAGCTGCTTGTGATAGGGTTTGGTTCATCATGTGACTTTATCATCACTACCTGCTTTTGGTGG
Organism: Garra rufa; assembly: GCF_049309525.1. NCBI lineage: Eukaryota > Metazoa > Chordata > Actinopteri > Cypriniformes > Cyprinidae > Garra > Garra rufa. The sequence continues at coordinate 36,831,824 of NC_133373.1, forward strand.
TTATCAGTGTATTACAAAGGTACAAAACAGATTTCAGTACTTAAACAGGTTGGTACATTAGCATTATATTAGTTAATGCAATTGCGGTATTTAAATTTAAGTTAGAACCGTAAAACGTTGCAACCATATTTTTTACGGTAAAATTTTGGCAACCACGCCTGCTGTTTTTTTTACCGTAAATTTTACAGATTTTTTTTAACAGTGTATCGACCTTTTTCTTTCTTTAAGAGTAGATGTGGCCATTCGTAAATTTTATGGGTGTGGCTTCTGGTTTCATCGGAGTCCAGATATTTTTAGCTGTACAAAACAGCTGGTTATTCTGCTTGATATTGCAAATTACTGTCTTTCAATATAATTTTTAATGTATTATCTTAATTATGAACACCGGTTTGTATGGAAAAGGTTTTACCGTTTACTGCACGTTGTTATTCTTCTCGTTATTTCCCTACAGCAGCTAAAGAACCGAAAAAGTTTCACCCACAGGCTTACTTCCGCGTTAAAGAAAGCGGCTAATGAAACAGAAGCTTACTTCTGTTGCAAAATAAGGTAGTCCCAAGTTTGACCCTTACTAGAGTTATGTTTCTCACATTACGAAAGACTCCTCGAATCAGCCGCACCTGAAGGATAAAACGAACTCTGTCAATCTAACCAGCTCCAGGTCAAACACAATAACACAATGTCTTCCTTAACAAGACACGGTTTGAGCCTGAAATGAGTTTATGAGCGGTGACGTGCCGTCCCCTTCTGCCCGCGCAAGAGCACAGCGCAGTCACACTTCAAACACACACTTGTTGTATTATTGCATGGTAAACAGCAGCCGCAGAAAGCTACACGCGCGGTGTACTAGAGAGAGAATCACATTAAACAGAACGCTTGACACCGCAGACGCCTCACATTACTCCTGCTGCGTGCATGCACGATAACGCTTCATGATGCCTGACAGCTCTGAACTCCTTCCCATAATGCATTGTGCGGAGAGACACTCTAATTGATGACACAGGTGAGGCTGCGCGAGGTGATCGAAAGTGTCGTCGCGGGTGAGACAAAGTGCGCGCGCACGTTTGATGTTGATTACATATGGAGGAAGAAATAAAATCTTCAGTTCTCTCCAGATTTAAAGAGATATCAAGAGGCAGAGACGGGGAAAGAGAGAACGGGGTGGAAGATGAGGTGATGCAATCATTTAAAGAGGAGGAGTTCTCCTCATTCCTCTCGTTATCAAACGCTCCCTGAGATTTTATTCTGCTCTGAGGAGATCCGTCTGTGCGGTTTTGGGAACGTCTTTATCTAAATAAACCAAAAGGTTTCGCGTGCGCTTTAATATAGTATAACACGCAAACTTGCACGGAGGCCTACAGAGACACACGGAAGCAGAAAAGGAGCTTTTTTATATACATGCATGCAAAAAATGTGGATGTGTGATGTGGCCTGTCGCGTTCTCTAGTTGTGTGGTGTTGTGTGTTTTGCGGGAGGGTGAAATTCATGACATTCTGGAGTTAAAATATTATTCTCTTCTGATTTTAGAGATTTAAATAAGAGGGAAACAAATGAGACAAGATCAGACAAGATGACAAAGGAGCAAATTAAATGAAAGGAGATGAGAAGAAAAGAGAAGAATCAAGAAAATAAAATAGTAAAGACGCAAAGTTATAGATAACAAGATGAGAAGAAATAAGCTGAGAAGGGAAGAAAATATGAACAGAATAAACAGAAGAGAATAGAAGAGATGAGCTGACAAAAGAGACAAAATGAGAAGAAATGAAATATAAAAATAAGTGAAGAATAAGAGAGATGAGACAAGACAAATAAATTAAGAAATGAAAAACTGAGAAGTAACAAAAACAGAAAATAGTATCAAATCGACGAAGAGATTAAATGAAAGGAAAAAAAATGGAAGACAAGAACATACAAGAAAAAAGTTGAGGAAGGAGATGGAATTAAAGAAGAGGATTAAAATAAGCGGAAAGGAGTTGTGATGAAATGAGACGAGAGGACAAAGGAATAGATGAAAATGAAAAGAGATTAAACATTACAAAGAGAGAGAAATGACAAAGTGAGAAGTGAAGAAAATAGGAGAAGAGACAAAAATGAGAATGAAACAGAAGGGATTAGAAAAGACAAAATGAGAAGAAATGGGTTATAAAAACAAATAAATATGGAAATATGTCAACAAATGAGATTAAAATAAAAGTAGAAGATTAGACAAGAGGAGATGAGAAATGAAAGTGGTAGAAAATGGTAGAGAAGAAACAAAGTCAAGGGATTATATGAAAGGATAAAAGATGGGAGACGAAAAGAGAAAAAAGAGAAGAAACGAGCAGAAAAAAGACAAGACAAGAAGATACAAGAAAAAAGATGGAGATGAAATGGAAGAGAAGAGGAGTTATGAGACGAAATGAAACAAGACAACGGAACAGATGAAATGAAAAGAGATGAAAATAAACAAGAAAATGATTGAAAAGAGATGATATGAGAGAAGAAATGACAAGAGAAAAGAAGAAAATGAAAGAAGAGAGAAAATTAGAAGAAACCTGATAATAGACAAAATGAGAAGAGATGAGATGAAAACAACAAGAAGAGCAGAGGTAAGAAGAAATAAGCAAAGAAAAGAAGAAAATGACAGAAAAGACTAAATGAGAACAAACCAGACAAGAAGAGACCAGGGGAAAATTTTGAGAAGAGGTCAATTTAATAAGAAACTAAATTAGAGATAGAATGACAATGGAAGAGAAGAAAACGAGAGAAGAATTTAGTCAAATGAAACAAGAAGAGATGAGAAAAAAAGAATATAAGAGATGAAAAAGATGAGCAGAAGATGACAAACAAGACAAAATGTGAAGAAACAAAAATGATAAAATGACAATGGGAGATAAGACAACATGAGAAGTTGTGAGGAAAAAATAAAGAAATTACATGAGAAATAAGAGATGAGCTGAAAATGGCGAGACAAAATTGGAAAAAATAAAATAAGAGACTAAATGAGAATAGATGAGAAGAAACGAGATAAGAAAAAGTAGTGGAGAACTGATTTGAGAAAAAAAAGAGATGAAACAAAAGATAAAAGATGAAAATGGACGAGACAAAATAAGTAGAAAATAAGAGACTAAATGAGACCGAAAAGAGAAGAGATGAGAAGAAGAGAAGAGGGGGATGGAGGGAAGAGGAGAGGAAGGTTTCATGTAAAAGAGGGAGACTGAAGCTCCCATGAGACTCTCTCCATTAATTGTGAAGTGAAGGTGCCCTCAGGCCAACACAGGGGAACAGAATCACTCATACACACACACAAAAAATAAACACACTGACACATACACACTCACACAATTACACATATAGCACTATATACAAATGCAAAACTATTCGATAAGACTACAAACACAGTGACACATAACATATAATGTATAAATGCAACAATAAATGTCACAATAAAAACAGGCAAGTGACAAAAATCACAGTGCAATGTGTGTGTGGGTTTATTTAGCTCTTCAGGCACAAAACATGTCCCCAGAAGTTAATGAAATCTGACAAAAAAATGAAACCTTCCTAATTTGATGCTGTCAAAGTGATTCATAATTTTTTTTTTCTACAAAAAAAAAATGCTGTTTATAATGTCAGTTTAGTCATTCAAATTAGCTTTATATTAAAAAAATAAATAAACATATTCAAAAAAACGAAAATGTTAATGTTTTCATTTTAATAGCTAAATGAACTTGGGCTCTGGCATATGAGAGTCTGTGAGTGACACTGGGATTGTTGACTGAGCTGTAAAACAATCAGTCCACTAGAGGGAGCACTGGGAATACAGTATGACTGACCCTGTCTCACACACGCACACACACACATGCACACACACTTAGTTTGGGCCTGTTAAACACTTCAAGCATTTCTTCATCATATTCTAGACAGACATGGACACAAAACCTCTGACAAATTACCCAGAAAACTCATATTAAAAGAGTGTTGTGTATCCAAGTTTACAAACACAACCACAGACTCATTTCGACTCGTCTCTCGTTTCTAAAAACAAAAAGGCTGAGCGGGTTTCTCTCAGTCTGTCAATCGCAATGCAAGTGGTTATTCTAACATCTTCCCTCTAGTACTACAACTTCACTAGATTGAGTAATTAAATAGTTCAATTTAGAGGTCACATCTTGTGCCTGAGTCTTATATCTCAGACAGAAAGCTAAATGTGTTTATCTCAGTCAAATATTATATGAAAATCAGATCTTGGATGAGACGCTGCACTGTTATCATTTAAAGAAATATCATAAATGAATATAAAAAATTAATCACAATGTTAGACAGATGTAAAGTACCAGTCTGCCATTAAATGATCAACAGGCCTAAACAACCAGCACAAATCTGTAAAGATGAAGAAAATAGATGATGTGTAGGACAAGAAAAGATGCGGCTGATTTCTCTGTCATTTACCTCATTGTGAACAGAGATATACATGATTTTGTTTTTTATTCATTAATAGAATATTCTAGGTTAAATACAACAAAAGGTCTGCCTCACTTTTTCCACTGTATATGCTTAACTTTTAGTATATTTTTGTTTTATTCACAAACTCAAAATGTATTAACAAAAAAAAAAATCTGTTCCCTAGTAAAAAAGTAATATATTTAAAATGCATTTATTTTATACTATATAGTTCAAGTCTATTAACATATTTACTGACATATCACTTGAGACTTAAACTTTATTTGGTGTACTAATGCACAATGCATATTTCCTAATATTAAGCCTAAAATGAGCTTTAATAGTCACTATTGATGATGATTGTATGATCTTTGAATAATACTGGTCTCTAAATGCAAGATATTTAAAGTGTACCTGAAGTACACTTAAAAAGAAATACTTCAGTACATCTTTAGTTGGACTTCCGCACAATTAAAGTGTTTTAAGTACAAAATTAGTTGTTTCAATTTAGCAGACTATAAATACACCTGTTTAGTATACTAAAAGTACAATTGCAGGGTATTTTTATTAAGTACATAATATGTACATGTATTTGTAGTATACTTAGCATGAAATAAATGTATTTTAAATTAATTTTAGTATATTTATTTTTCACTAGGGTTGTAATCAACATCAGGCCAAAGATGTTATTTACTGTAGGATGTCTTTAATCTGGAACTATCAAAACTATCAAAACTCAAAGACAGCGACATACTAAATATTAAAATGCAAAGTTAGGACAGAAAACAATATTTAGAATTATCAGCTATTAAACAACAAGACAAAACACTTACCATATCTCTTGTTTATGATGTCAAAAGTGCATCCAATCAAATGCAGTATTATGGTGCAAACTTACCTATAACTTCTCTAAAACAAATTTAATCAGTGTTTGTTTTGTGCTTTTGGCTGGTAAATCAGTTGTTGCATGTTAATCATTTTACATATTGTTTTGGCATTTTAATAAATTTCACAATTTGATTCCAAGCCCAGTTTTGTTTAACGTTACTTTTTGTGCAATAAACATTTTTTGTTCAGTCGCCACTTGATTTACAAAAAAAACATCTTGGTCTGAAAGAACCGGCCTTTTACTAAGCTTTTACTTATCTTCAATGGCAGATGGTAATACTATTGTACTGTTATAGGCTATACAATGTATAATTAAACAGTCATATACCATGATACTCACAATACACCTCCAGAAATACTGCTTGGCTACTTTTTGTTAGTGCTATAAATGCTGCTGCTTTCCCGGATTTCAGTGTGAATTCAGTCTTGAGGAAAGACAGCGTGTTTGACTCGAGGTTTCACCATGACATACTGAGGAAGAGGAGGACATTGAGAGGAAGATAACAGGAAACACACACACACACACACACACACACACACAGAGACAGACGTACCCCGATGGAGCTGCTCTCTCCTGTTTCCCTCTCCGTCCGATCTCTCCATCCTGACAGGAGAGGCTTCAGGCATCTGCTGAGCTTCAGGCCACACACACACACACACACACACACACACACACATACATGGTGATGTCTAACCACATTACACACTCATAACAACAAATTCACGCTGTACTCCGCTGTCACGGGCGCGCATGATGAATTCAGCGTTGTGATTGTGTGACTGTGAGCGTTTCTGCAAACCACAATACACACTGATGACAGTATATGTGAGTGTGTGTGTGTGTGTGTGTGTGTGTGTGTGTGTGTGTGTGTGTGTGTGTGTGTGTGTGTGTGTGTGTGTGGCCTGACGGCGGTCTGAAGTTTTGCCGCGCTCCCAGGGATGGCGAGTGTAAAGTGGGTTGCCGGGGGCGACGGCGATATGAAAGGTGGCTAATGAAGCACTTAGCATTTGAAGGCTAGCAGCGGACCGCGCCCGAGTTCCGTCAATCCTGATTGGCCGACGGGAGGGCTAACGCGAGCTGAGTGGTCTTTTGTTGCTCGGCGACGAGCCCTCAGGCGACGCCCCAACCCTGACCCCTCCCCCCCATCAGCGCGGATGCGATGTGACAAGTTAGCGGGAGGAAAGAGCCGCTCTTTTCTTTCCCTCTGTACAGCCGGAGAGGTCGCGCGTGTGTTTATCAGATCTGCTCTGAATGAATGAGAATGAGAGAATATCTGTCTCTCTACCTGCTCTCCCCTCCTCGGCCCGTCTGTCTCACCTCATGTTTCATTCGCTTGCTCTTTGCCAACACCTGTCTCCCCGCATTTCGCTTCTCCCGCGCTTTCCCCCTCGTCCTCTTTTAAACGCAGTAACCGTTTTAAGACAGACAACGCCAGCTCCTCTTATACCGAACCGATGCAAACAGGCTCATCCGGATAATGAGGACTAACCTTAGACTTACATTGTTATTATGCAGGGGGAACTGGGGCTAGCTGACGCGTGTGGAATTCCTAAAATGGGTTTACTGTTGAAAGCCAGTTTCTTAAGATTGAAAACCCCTTTCACCATTTTGCTCAAGAAAAAGATCGTTTATTTAGCATGTTATATTAATAAAACAATTATGAAGCATAAAAAGATAAATAAAAAGCAAAAATATTAAAGAAAAAAATTAAATATTTGTGTGGGCGTGGCCATTTGAAAATTTAATGAATATATGAGTCCAGCTCAAGCGGCTCTCTCTACTGAAACCAACACGGAAGTGACTTCAATTTTGCAATTCATCGACTGGCCGCTAGAGACTGGCTGCAAAAGGGAGTCAATCCCATAAACGCCCCATGTTAAAATGCCCAACTTTACAGCAGAAAAAAATATGTTTACAGCCTGGTACAAAAAGCCTGGTTTTGGTCTATATAGCTAATTTCACCCTTCATGTCAATTGTGAGGGGGGTGAATTTTTTTTATAACTCATCCGTTTAATTTATATTAAGCCTTAAAGTTCTGCATAATTAAGGGCATGGCCACTTGAGTGACGGGGGATTGCCGCTGCTGTCACCACTGTCGCACTAGGCAGGTGTGGCTTCAGCAACCAGCTCCACCCACGTCCTGCCTCTATGCCCATTTTCGATTATCCGGGAGTGACGCGTGATGACGCGATTCCAAGACGGCGACGGCCGAATCCCGCCCACTATGAGCTTCAAAATCGCTCATCAGAAACCTACGGATGACGTCACGGATACTACGTTCATATTTTTTACAGTCTATGGTTTTAGCTGTACAAAACAGCTTGTTTTCCTGCTTGATGTTGCAAATTGGTGTGTTACCATATTATTTTAATGTATTATTCTTAATTATGAACACACTGGTTTGTATTGCAAACAGTTTTACCGTTTACTGCAGTTTTACCGCTGCTATGCCGCCTTCCAGGCAAACCGTTACCCGTGTTTTTCCACCTCCTGGTGAAAAACCAGCCTATGCTGGTTGGCCGGTTTTAGCTGGTCAATCAGCCTGGTTTTAGCTGGTCAGCAGGCTGGTTTTAGTGGGGTTTTGGCCACTTTTCCAGTCTGGTCAGGCTGGTCAGACTGGGAAACCACCAGCAAAAACCAGGCTGACCAACCTGGTCAGGCTGGGAACAGTGTTGTTTTCGTCAACGATGACGATGACGAAATCATTTCGTTGACGCCACTTTTTTTCATGACGATAACGAGACGACGACGAGATAAAAATGGCTCGTTGATGACTAAAACATGACGAGACGTGTGTGAGTTTTCGTTGACGAGACGAGAATAGACGAAAATGTTAGTGGGTGGTCCGTCAGACGTTTAAAATGCATGACATTTCCGCTTATTGTGCATGCCAATTAAAACTTAAAAAGTATCCGACGCTATGGCAAGCCGTTTTAGCATTAAATACTCTTTGCTATACTAGTATGGCAAGCCGTTTTAGCATTCCATCCTTGTTTGTCTTTTATGTTCTAAAACATACCTTCATTATTGTAATTATTGGTGAAAATTGTCGATCCGGAAGCTCACATTGTGTTGAACTATAGATCTGCTATTTTCAGAACTTATAAGTGACACTACCCAACAGCAAAATACTTACTGACCTACATTAATTTGTTAAAAGACTACCTTTTTCCCTTTTTTTGACTAAAACTAGACTAAAACCTTTTTGACTTTTCGTCGACTTAAACTAGACTAAAACTATCACATATAGAAGTGACTAAAATTTGACTAAAACTAAGAAGCATTTTAGTCCAAAAGACTAAGACTAAGACTAAATCTAAGATGGTTGTCAAAAACAACACTGGCTGGGAAAGTGGCCAAAACCCTTCTAAAACCAGCCTGCTGACCAGCTATGACCAGCTACAACCAGGCTGGTTGACAAGCTAAAACCAGCTACTTCCAGCTTAAACTAGCTAAGACCAGCCAACCAACCTAGGCTGGTTTTAGTGGTATTTTTTCAGCAGGGCCCTTCTACCCATGAAAGTGCACTAGAAAGGCAGTCAAACCCGCGACTTCCCACCTGTGAACTCGTACTAGCTCTATGTACTCCCAGTTTCGAGCTCTGACGCCACATAGCCCGCAAAACAACAATGGCAGCCCCTACGGGTGCAGTGTTTATGCAAGTGGTTCACGGTGGAAAAATATACTTTAGGACAATATAAGTTGAAATCAAATTAATAATAATATAATAATAATGCGGTCAAGCAGTTTGGCTTGACTTGCCTGAAATGCTACAAAGTCGTGATTTACGGGCTCAAAAACCTGCCTGGAATGCAGCATTATTCTCCTCATTATTTTCCTATAGTGGCTAATGAAGCAGAAGGCTCACTCATAGGCTTATGGTGCGTTCAAGTCATGTCGGATAGATTGTATTTACGAGTTGGACGCACATGAATGCCACAAAGTCGTTATTACCAGTGGGAAACTCAATATTTTCTTTAAACCCAGAGTTTCCGAGTTGGGGCGTGTCAGTGAAAAACTGTGTTGAATGCAATGGACACAGCCAAAGACATTAGATATGCAGCGTCTGTATTGATGGTAAATGTAGGCTACTTAAATGAATAAAATGATTATTTTTTGTAATGTACAATAAAACTATATAAGATACATATACAAAATATTTTATTATAATCATTATAATCATTATAATATATAATGATGCAGTTTATATCACCTTCATAAACTGAAAAACGCAGTGATGCACTTTCTTTATTCGTCATTTTGTAGATGCAGTTTGAAAAAAATCTTTGAATTTTATGCAGAAAAGGTAAATCGCCATCTTCTTCCAACTAAAGTGACTTGAACGCACCTGACATCGTAATGTCGACTTGTCAACTTGTATATGAAAGTCCTAGGAGGACTTGAACGCAGCATAACTTCCATGTTGAAGGCGGATAAAGCTACAAACATTTTTAAAAATAAATTAATACTTATTATTCAGCAAGGACATATATGCTAGTGTGATTTTATTGTGTTCACTTAGAAAAAATATTAATATTTAAATTTGGAATACTGAATTCATAAAAATATATATTATTTTAGCTTTTAACTAGATGCTTTAAAAAGACAAAATTACTAACAAAACATAGATGTGAAATAATGACTTCTGGCTCAAAATTATTGAGATTGTTTTCTTGTGTGACAACTAGCACCTAAACAAACCATATGTGACCCCAGACCACAAAACCAGCCATAAGGGTCCATTTTTTAAAATTAATATTTATACAGCATCTGAAAGCTGAATAAATAAGCTTTCCATTGATGTATGATTTGTTAGGACGGGACAATATTTGCCCAAGATAAAACCTTTTGAAAATCTGTAATCTAAGGGTGCAAAAAAATAAAAATATTAAAATTGCATATTACTAATCAAAAAAATAAGTGTTGATATATATTTACGGTAGGAAATGTACAAAATATCTTCACGGAACATGATTTTTGAATCCTAATGATTTTTGGCAAGAAAAATCGATAATTTTAACCCATGCAATGTATTTTTGGGTATTGCTACAAATATACCAGTCCTACTTAAGACTGGTTTTGTGGACCAGGATCACATATGCTATACAAAAACATGAAAAAAAGCAAAACATTATTATGTATATTAATTATTAATTGTTTAGACTTTAAGGACAGTTTTGTCAGATTGAGCTTACTTCTAGGGACAAATTACACTTATAAAAATAAAGGTGCTTCAAAAGGTTCTTCACAGCGGTTAAAGGTTCTTTATGGAACCATTTAGACAAAAAAGGTTCTTCTATGGCATCGTGAAGCATTTTTAGGAGTGAAGTTTAGCTAAGTAAACCCAAACTCACATAAACTCACATTTATGTCCAGTTGCATGAGTTGCGTGTTTGTTTTTTAGACAGGCAATGACAGTGAAAGCCCAATGCAGGTCCTTTACTGTGTGTCAAGGCAGAGAAGTGGAAAATTAAAGCCATTGACAGAAGGAGTAATGAACCATGAAAAAAAATGAGTGTGATGGACAAACAACAGTAAAAATAAAGAGAATGGCCTGCTCCTCCTGTGCGAGGCACTTATTTATCAGAAGACTTTCTGTTTTATTGTTATTGAGCTGGATAAGAGACCATTCACAATGTCTTGAGACATTGCAGACTAGCAAGGAGCAATCAATTTCTGCACACACTCAAACACGCATACACGAAAGCAGTGTTTTTTTTTAGGTTACGTCCCTCACCCTAAAACATTTTCTCTGTCTTTTATGTTTATTTGTTTCTCTTGTACTCGTGTTTTATTGAGTTTGTTATCGTCGCGTCTTTAATTCCACGACAGAGCAGAGTGCCGTCCCAGCAGAGTCGACTTCATTTGAACGTCACAATGAATTTGCGTGCATGTGTGTCTGAACCACTCTGATGTCTGTTTCCATTTGAAATCAGTTTCACTCTCATTTCACTTTTGGCCTAGAGTGAGATTTTGAACGTCCCAGGGTTTTAAAAAACATTTCATCGATCAAGATCCCGCTCGAGCCTTGATTTCGGTCTAATTTGTAGTCTAATTGGTCAGTTACACACTTCACGCGTCCCACAAACACACACATGCTGAAGAGGCACTTTTGTGAAGTTTGCTGCTCCTCCTGTTTGTTCAGATTTGTGGATATTGATGTCGTCAGCCAGTTCTGTTTATACTTAAGGGCAAAAATCATCAGCGCTTTCATCTTTGTGATTACAAAAAATTACAGATTTTGAGAAGAGAGCAAGAGGATGAGAGAAGTGATAAATTAAACATAAAGATCTCTCCTCATCTATAAATCTATACATCTGCATTAGAATGGACAGTGACAGGAGTCAGCGAAACTCCATAAGGACAAGTCGATCTGTTGACAAAACAAACACATTCTTTGACCTAAATGACCTTCAAAGGCTAGCTAATATATTCACAAAAATACTGAATATGATCAACTACAACTGCAGTGATTTTAACATGTTTAAAAATGATCTTAAAAGCAAATAAAAAGCTTTATAACTTATATTTAACTATAACTTTTATTTATATTGAGAGTTCTGATCAAGGACTTTCTCGTTCACCAAAATGCTTGTTAATATCACACTGGAGTAAATCTTACTGATTTTATTCATTCAGGGTATAACAACTTTCCAAAAAATAGATCATTTTATACTTATTTTGTGATTTTTCCTATTAAAAATTGCTTGTGAATCTCTCATTATGCTACATTATTGCCAAATCTTGGATTTATTATTTTTGTCAACTTGTTTTCTTTCAATCAGCACAGATTTTGTATTTCTTTTTGTAACCGATTGATCGTATTCCTCATTGAAATGAGCTTATGCACCTATGCTTATGTTTTCGAGTGATCATTACCAAATTTGACCACAAATAATGCTTTTTTTCACTCAAAAACAGAGATGCATATGCTCAGATGAATGAGGCCTATGATCAATCAGCTCCAAAAAGAAACAGAAAATCTGTGCTAATTGAAAGAAAACAAGTTGACAAAATAGATTTGCTGATAATAATATCATAATGAGAGATTTACAAGCATTTCTTACTGGGAAAAATTAGGTAAAGGATTCTTAGCACAGCACAAGAGTTTAAAATGTTGAATACAAATGTACTTTTTGTGCACATATTGTTGAATAAACAATTAAATGCATGATTAAAAATAATCAAAATAAATCATTTTTACTAACGTAGTTCCTGGTTGTTTACACTTGCCATGCAAAATGCATGGTGCATCAGAATTAATATAGACCTGAGTAAAAGTAATATATTTAAAATGCATTGATTTTAGTCTGTTTAGTTTTAAAGTACTACTTGTGCACAATGCACATTTCTTATTATTAAGCCTAAAATATATTTTAATGTCACTATTGATGAGAATTGTGTGATCTTTAAATAATATCAGTCTTTAAATGCAAAATATTAAAAGTGTACCAGAAGTATACTTGCAATAGTTCCACTTAAGCAGAAATAAATATACTTAAGTATATCTTTAGTTGGACTTAAGCACTTTTTCCACACAAATTGTGCATTAAGTACAAAATTAGTTGTTCCAATTTAGCAGACTTAAATACATAATATGTAAATGTATTTGAAGTATACTTAGCATGAAATAAATGTATTTTAAATCTTGTTTTTATTAAAGTGTTTTTAAGATTCAGCATGATGCATGCGTTTAGAATGGTGAAGGTTTGCGCGAGTGCGTCTGAGCGTATTTGTGAGTGTGTGTTTGTGTTTACTGAGGAGCGATGGCACGGCGATGTCTCCTCAGCAGATGAGATCGGAGATGACAGGCCAACACTGCTCTTTGTCAGAACATGAGAGGGAGAGAGTGTGTAAAATTTTAATCTGTAGTTATTTAGGGTATGGAGGCGTAGTGAGTTTGTCTCTGGGGTCACGGGGGCTTATGGAAGAAAGTTGTTGCAGCAAACGGCACGAAAGTAAACGTCTGTGACAGCTTCCTGTAGCAAAACGAGTCTTAAAACTCTCGCTCTCACTCGCTCCTTCTCATTTGGGGCATTCTGGATTAATAGTGCCTGTTTCATCCAACCCATCATGCTTTGCTGTGCGCAACGCAGTTCTCGCCACAGAAATGGCAGGCTGCGGCTGGATTAATTGTATTACAATGATACTGATTAAAATACACATATTAAAATGTGTATGGATTGACGCTGTAAAAGGTACAACAGTAGGGTTTCAAAATAACGTTTTCTTGAAAGGATTTAAGAAAGGATTAAAAAAAGAATATTTTACTTAACCTCATGTTGATCTAAAACAGTCTGACTTTCTTCTGGGACATACAACTGAACTGAAATATTATATATTATTAACTGTAATAACTATAATATATATATATATATGTGTGTGTGTGTGTGTGTGTGTGTGTGTGTGTGTATATACAGTATATATATATATATATATATATATATATATATATATATATATACACACACACACTGCCTCTCAAAAGTTTGGGATCAGTAAGATTTTTAATGCTTTTTAAAGGACATTTTCTGCTCATCAAGGCTGTGTTTATTTGATTAAAAATACAGAAATAAAAACTTTAGTATTGTGATATGTTAATGCAATTTAAAATAGTGGTTTTCTATTTTAATAAACTTTAAAATATAATTTATTCCTGTGATGCAAAACTGAATTTTCAGCATCATTACTCCAGTATTCAGTGTCATATGATCCTTCAGAAATCATTCTAATATGCTGCTTTATTGAAAACAGTTTTGCTGCTTAATATATATATATATTTCAGGATTCTTTGATAGTTAAAATGTTAAAAAGAACAGCATTTATTTAAAATAGAAAACTTTTGTAACAATAAACACCTCATTCAAAGTTTGGGGTCAGTAAATGTTTTTTTTCTTTCTCTCTTTGAAAGAAATTCATACTTTTATTCAGTGTTAAATTGATATATTGTTGGAAAAGATTTCTATTTTTACTAAATGCTGTTCTTTTTAACTTTTTATTTATCAAAGAATCCTGAAAAAAAGTATCACAGGTTCCAAAAAATATTAAGCAGCACAACTGTTTCCAACATTGATAATAAAAGTAATAAAACAGAATATTAGAATGATTTCTGAAGGATCATGTGACACTGAAGACTGTAGTAAATTCAGCTTTGCATCACAGAAATAAATAATATTTTAAAGTATATTAAAATAAAAATCTGTTATTTTGAATTGCAATAATATTTCAGAATATTACCTTTTTGATCAAATAATTGGTCTATAACTGGTAAAATGGAACTTTGATTAGCATAAGAGACTTTAAAAAAAACATTAAAAATCTTACCGATCCCAAACTTTTAAGTGGCAGTGTATTTTATTTTATTGTAATTCTTTAGTGATTTAAATGGCTAATAGGCTATATGTCGAACGTCACCTGACCAACCCCGGAAAACGGGTCTCATTGCTTCCGCTTGTCGGAGAACGTGTTAATAGCCGTAATAAATAATGGCGATATCGACGGACTTTTAAGGTAATCAGTTAAACAAGCCAGCTGTTTATTGTGGACGTTTCATTCGATATTTATATATAAATGTTAGTGAAAAGAATAAAAATTTAAAACTTTTATATATCAATCCACATATGTGATGGACATTGGTTATGATCATTTTTAGTGTCTACTTTGAATGAATCTTGAGTAAATCATGTTCATATTTAAAGAGGGATATGCAAAACGCGTGAACCGGAAGCAACGAGACCTGTTTAGCAGAAAACGGAAGCCTGTTGGGCATAACCCCTATTGACTTTGGATGATTTTGGAATTTAAGGAAGTTTGGAATGTTTGGAATGAGGGTCATGTGAAGGTCAGACGCCACATTTCCCCTCAATGACCTTTGAACTTTAAAGGGCCCCATTAGAAAACAACAATGATCAGAGTGATGACAATTCTGTGAAATATTTTGGGAGGCAGAGTTAAACTGGTTTGTTAGTGCTAATAGCTGAGTTTAAGGTGACATTAAAATACTTTTTCCACACGCACATACAGGGACTGTGTTACACACAAACAAACACACACACATACATATCAGTGATGGATTATTTTACGGGTCAGAGAACAAACCTATCAAACACCGCTGAGGTTTATGGGTAATCACTAATTAGATTCACCTAATTAGCAGCTGTTCAGAGCGGGAAACAGGTGCAAAGCGAGAGGAGAGAGAGAGAGAGACCAGAAAAGATGGAGGAGGGAGAGAAAGAGAGAGTTAGAGAGAGAATAAAGGAAGGAGAGGAACAGAATCTGGGAGGGTTTCAAACACAAACTCCAGAGGGACGGAAACAATTCAAAGAAACCTGAGATAACAGACATGCAAATGAGGAAACGCACACACACACACACACACACACACACACACACACACACACACACACACACACACACATGTTGGGTTTACATGTTTTATGGGGACATTCCATAGGCGTAATGGTTTTTATACTGTACAAACCGTACTTTCTATCGCCCTACACCTACCCTACACCTACCCTACACCTACCCTACACCTAAACCTAGCCCTCACAGGAGATTGTGCATACTTTTACTTCATCAAAAAAACTCACTGTGCATGATTTATAAGCCTGTTTCCTCATGGGGACCTGAGAAATGTCCCCACAAGGTCAAAATCTAAAAATCTACATTTGGTCCCCACAACGTGATGAATACCAGGTGCACACACACACACACACACACACACACACACACACACACACACACACACACACACACACACACTTTTATAGATATTTTCATATCTATATTTATAGATATTTTCATATCTATGTCTAATTAATAAATGTGATTTTAAACTAGAAAATCACTTTTTAATAAATTAAAGGCCATCTATCCACATAACTCGTTCTCACAGTAATCCTTAATATCCATATTCACTGCAATCATCAATATGTTGAGAGTTGATCTGATGAATTACACCTGTGATTACTCTTCTAGGACACCTGTATGAACTTGACTTTATAAATGCACTAAAAATCAGCAAAACACCAGCTGATTCAATGACACTGAACAAAAACTATGACGAAAAATAATGTCATGCAATATTGTAGACATACTGTTATATAGACACTTGAATGAACTTGATCACATTCAGACTGACTGTTTAAGTCTGAATAAAATACACTGCGTATATTTCTATTCTGTATATTTATATAAAATAATCATATACACTACCAGTCAAAAGTTTTTGAACAGTAAGATAATGTTTGTTTTCTAAAGAAGTCTCTTCTGCTCACCAAGCCTGCATCTATTTGATCCAAAATACAGCAAAAACAGTAATAGTGTGAAATATTTTTACTATTTAAAATAACTGTTTTGTATTTGTATATAGTGTAAAAATTTAATTTATTCCTGTGATCAAATCTGATTTTTCAGCATTATTACTCCAGGTTTTAATATCACATGATTCTTCACAAAGAATTATAGAAATTAATACTTTTATTTAGCGAGGATGCTTTAAATTGATCAAAAGTGATGATATAGGCTTTTCTTATGTTACAAAAGATTTCTATTTTAGAAAAATGCTGTTATTCTGGACTTTCTATTCATCAAAGAAACATGAAAAAATTCTACTCAGCTGTTTATAACATAATAATAATAAATGTTTTTTTTTTTTTTTTTTTTTTTAGCAGCAATGATTTCTGAAGGATCATGTGACACTAAGCCTGGAGTAATGATTCTAATAATTCAGCTTTGAAATCACAGAAATGCATTAAATGTTAAAATATATTCAAAGAGTTATTTTAAATAGGAAAAATATATATTTTTTTACTGTTTTGCTGTATTTGGGTCAAATAAATGCAGGCTTGGAGAGCAACAGAGTCTTCTTTAAAAACATTAAAAATCTTACTGTTCAAAAACTTGACTGGTAGTGTAATATATATATATATATATATATATATATATATATATATATATATATATATAAAATAATATAAAACGAATTAAATAAATCATAAATATATAAATTATTATATTATATACTATTGCCTCTTGTACACTGTAAAAATATATTTTTTAAAGCTGAAATAAATAAAAAGATAACTGGACTACATTTGACAAGAAAATACTATATTTTCAAAAACCTCAATTAAAGGAGAACTCCGGTGTGATATTGACCTAAAGTGTATTGAATCATGATACCGAGTGTGAACGTACCTTGCATATCTCCTCTCGGTTTGTGTCCAGCTGTCCGAAATCTGGGGTCAGTTAGCCGATGCTCACAACAGGCTGTCTATGAGAGTGAACAGGGCATCGGAAAAGCCATGTAAATAAATCACTGTTTTACGC
>NC_133373.1:36849965-36872724 GCF_049309525.1 Garra rufa
CTTCAGAGCTGTTCATGCTCATGCCGAAATGTAGATGTTTTTACTTCATAACACTGCTGCGATTTTACAGAGAAAATGTTTGGATATCATTGCGTTAAATAACAAAATATCAAAGCAAGTGTCATCAGCGCTCAAACTCTGCAGGAGGAGAGGAAAGAGTTTTTTTCAGAACCGATTTCACTTTTTTGAGCTGTTTTTACAGCTCCTCATGCAATCATTATTTTAGTGCGTTTATAAAATCAATTCCCCTTAGTTTCCCAGTGACTGATTTTTCTGATTTCCAACCAGAATTTTAAGCTTTGGGCTCATGGCTCTTCAATAATATTCCTATTAACCTGTCATTTTCTCCTGAATTTAATAGTATTACATGTGACCCTGGACCACAAAACCAGTCTTAAGTAAAAATGTTTATTTATACCAATAGGCAAAAATAAATTTTATGGGTCAAAATGACAAAATTACAGATTTTCCTTTTTTCTATATATGTGACCCTGGACCACAAAACCAGTCTTAAGTCGCTGGGGTATATTTGTAGCAATAGCCAAAAATACATAGTATGGGTCAAAATTATTGATTTTTCTTTTATGCCAAAAATCATTAGGAAATTAAGTAAAGATCATGTTCCATGAAGATTTTTTGTAAAATTCCTACTATAAATATATCAAAATCTAATTTTTGATTAGTAATATGCATTGTTAAGAACTTAATTCGGAGAACTTTAAAGGTGATTTTCTCAGTATTTAGATTTTTTTTGCACCCTCAGATTCCAGATTTTCAAATAGATGTATCTCGACCAAATATTGTCCTATCTTAACAAACCATATACCAATGGAAAGCTTATTTATTGAGCTTTCATATGTTCTATACATTTTACCTTATGACTGTTTTGTGGTCCAGAGTCACATATATTAAGTAAAGATCGTGTTCCATTAAGATATTTTGTACATTTCCTACCATAAATATATCAAAACGTAATTTTTTGATTAGTAATATGCATCGTTTGAACAACTTTAAAAGTGATTTTCTCAATATTTAGACTTTTTTTGCTCCCTCAGATTTAAGATTTTCAAATAGGCCAAATATTGTTTACATTAGTGGAAAGCTTATTTAGTTCAATCTTAATATAATGGACCCTTATGACTGGTTTTGTGGTCCAGGGTCACATATATGGTACTTTGTCATAAAATTTAAGTCAGTGTTTGACAAGCAGTAGAAACTTTTTAGACTGGAAAGAAAGAAAAAAGAAATTGTTTTTTGTGTGTGAAATATTTTGGTTAAAAATATGCTAGTTTGATAATTGATATTTTGTATCAAACCCAGTGACTTTCAGTGATTTTAAGTGTGACTTTTAATGGTATTTTATATTTTAGATTGTAATTGTAATTATTTAATATTTTATATTTGCTTGTAATTATTTTTATATATATTATATTTTTGTGTAATTTAACATTTATTTTTTTTAATTTAAAATTTCTTTTAAAAATTCATATATTTTTATTTATTTTAGTTTTAGTCATTTTAGTACTTCAACTGTGTGTGTATTCATATAATGAATGTTAATATTATATATATATATATATATATATATATATATATATATATATATATATATATATAGTAATTTTTATATAAAAATTGTTTTTGTTCATTGAAATTAATTATTTAATTATTTAATTTTTCATGGCTATAGATACACAGACAGACACACACAGATGATTTTAAGTGTGACTATATTTTATATTTTTATAATTTAATATTAGTTTAAGTAGTTTAGTAATTAAGTGTAGTACTTTTTCTTATGTCATTTTTATTTGTTTTTTATATAACTATTTAATATTTTATATTTTCATAATTATTTAATATTTTGTATTTTAGATAATTTTGTATATTTTTATGTAATTATGTAATACAGCAGTTTTTACATTTTAATACTTTTTAAAAAATATATATATATATTTCAGTTTTAGTCGTTTTAGTACTATAGCAGTGTGTGTGTGTGTGTGTGTGTGTGTGTTTATCTAATTCATGCAATATACATATATAATATATGTAATAGATTATTATATATAAACATTTTTGTTAGTTTAAATGAATTTATTTGAGTTTTTCAGGGCTACAGACAGATGAACAGACAGACACACTGATGATAGATGAAAATGCACATCTCAGACAGAGTTATAAAAGGAAAAAGAGTGATAAATATGAAAGAGATTGTGTGAAACAGAACAGTGTGAAAGAAACAATAAAAGACAGATGAGAAAATTGCAAAATTGATAAAGTGAGCAGAGGCCACAGGGTGGAGAAAGGCATGAGAAAAGAACGAGTGTTCAGTGTGTGTGTGTGTGGCTGCATTGAGATTCTTGGCCTGTATCTGTTGGCAGTGGGGTGTGAGCTGAGTTCTGCTGCATAATTGTGAAACCGCAGGGACTGCAGCTCTGACCAGCCTGTCAAAACATCATGACAATCGTCCCTCACCGCACAGCAGACAGGCCAGAGAGAGAGAGACAGCGAGAGGGTGTCAGCGTTTTGACTGATATACCAGCGGAGAACTTATAATTACGATCTCTCTCTGACATTTGTAATCTAAGCGTGCACACACACACACACACACACACACACACACACACACACACACGGATCCTGTGGACTGTGGTTCTTGTGGAGCGTGTGGGGGTGTGCTGGTCTGTACGGGAGTGCTTTAGCCGCTAGGCTGGGTAGCGATTTCCACGCCGCTGCGTTTTGAGGCTAATTAGTTTGGATATTAACGGGACGAAACCCCAAGCAGCTTCTAAATGTCACCCGCTCTCCCCACAGACACAAACACACGCCGGTTCACGCTCTTTGCCCCGTTCCACCGCCCCCCAGGAAAGCGCCGCGGGGAAAACCAAGAAAAAGCCAAGAAGCGCCGGCGCCGGGTCACGACGACGTGCGGAATAGCAAAGCCGTGTCACTGCGCTCGGCATACTGGGAGCACTGGAGTGAGCCGCAACAGCCTTCATCACACAGACAGACTGACAGACTGAGAGACTGAGAGACGCTGGGGCTTTAAAGGTGAATTTGAGCCAGAAATCAAATTGCTGGGTTTTCCTTGATGTGTTGAGAAATGACTTTCTGCTACTGAATCATGTTGTGACACCAAAACAGACACACAAACCAAACAAATTCTATCTATCTATCTATCTATCTATCTATCTATCTATCTATCTATCTATCTATCTATCTATCTATCTATCTATCGTTCTATCGTTCTATCGTTCTATTGTTCTATCTATCGTTCTATCCATCTGTCTATCTATCTGTCTGTCTGTCTGTCTGTCTGTCTGTCTGTCTATCTATCTATCTGTCTGTCTGTCTGTCTATCTATCGTTCTATCTATCGTTCTATCTATCTGTCTGTCTGTCTGTCTGTCTATCTATCGTTCTATCTATCTATCTATCTATCTATCTGTCTGTCTGTCTGTCTGTCTGTCTGTCTGTCTGTCTGTCTGTCTGTCTGTCTGTCTGTCTGTCTGTCTGTCGTTCTATCTATCGTTCTATCTATCTGTCTGTCTGTCTGTCTGTCTGTCTGTCTGTCTGTCTGTCTGTCTGTCTGTCTGTCTGTCTGTCTGTCTGTCTATCTATCGTTCTATCTATCTGTCTGTCTGTCTGTCTGTCTGTCTGGCTGTCTGTCTATCTATCTATCGTTCTATCTATCTATCTATCTATCTATCTATCTATCTATCTATCTATCTATCTATCTATCTATCTATCTATCTATCTATCTATCTATCTGTCTGTCTATCTGTCTGTCTGTCTGTCTGTCTGTCTGTCTATCGTTCTATCGTTCTATTGTTCTATTGTTTTGTCGTTAATTCTATCTATCTATCTATCTATCTATCTATCTATCTATCTATCTATCTATCTATCTATCGTTCTATCGTTAATTCTATCTATCTATCTATCTATCTATCTATCTATCTATCTATTGTTCATTCTATCTATCTATCTATTGTTCATTCTATCTATCTATCTATCTATCTATCTATCTATCTATCTATCTATCTATCTATCTATCTATCTATCCTTCTATCTATCTATCTATCTATCCTTCTATCTATCTATCTCTATCTATCTATCTATCTATCTATCTATCTATCTATCTATCGTTCTATCGTTCTATCGTTCATTCTATCTATCTATCTATCTATCTATCTATCTATCTATCTATCTATCTATCTATCTATTTATCTATCTGTCTATCTATCTATCGTTCTATCATTCTATCGTTCATTCTGTCTATCATTCTATCGTTCTATCTTACTACCTATCTATTTATCGATTGATCTATCTATCTATCTATCTATCTATCTATCTATCTATCTATCTATCTATCTATCTATCTATCTATCTATCTATCTATCTATCTATCGTTCTATCATTCTATCGTTCATTCTATCTATCTATCTATCTATCTATCTATCTATCTATCTATCTATCTATCTATCTATCTATCTATCTATCTATCTATCTATCTATCTATCTATCTATCTATCTATCTATCTATCATTCTATCGTTCTATCGTTAATTCTATCTATCTATCTATCTATCTATCTATCTATCTATCTATCTATCTATCTATCTATCTATCTATCTATCTATCTATCTATCTATCTATCTATCTATCGTTCTATCATTCTTTCGTTCATTCTATCTATCTATCATCTATCTATCTATCTATCTATCTATCTATCTATCTATCTATCTATCTATCTATCTATCTATCTATCTATCTATCTATCTATCTATCTATCTATCTATCTATCTATCTATCTATCTATCTATCTATCTATCTATCTATTGTTCTAACTGTCATTCTATGCATTGTTCTATCTGTTGTTGCATCTAATTTTCTGTCTGTCCATCCATCTATTGTTCTATCATTCTTTCTGTCTATCAGTCTATTATTCTGTCTATAATTCTGTCTGTCTATCTGTTGTTCTACCATTCCATCCATACATATTTTTGTCTGTAAATCTTCAACTTTTAAACTTCAAAGGCTTTGTCAAATTAACATTTGAAGTTTTTGACAAACGTTGCTTTTCTCATTATATAAAAAAAAATATTTATAGGAATTTCTTTGAATTTAATCCAATTATTTTAATTATACTTCCTTACTTTTAATTTCATTTAGCAATTCTGCATCCTGTTTGCTACCTCAATTCAAATTCAGAAACTGAACTGTACTTTAAAAGTCATTCTTAATTCAGTTCTGAATAGCACATACGTAACTTGATCGATTCCATTCACTTTATTTTCCTTGCCTAACTAAAATGTATATTTACAAATGTGTGTGAATTGGTAGCTCTGAATCATATTTGTTTTATATTTGACTTCTGACTCAATAGCAGCTCATGATGGCATAAAGATGTTCCCAGTACTATGAATAAGACTTGTAAACACAAACCACAGTACGCCATGTTTGTTATGGTGAAACAGTCAGCTATGTTGTAGTTAGTGTAACTCAAGTCTGTGGAAAAAAGATATATGGTCACAGAGATGAAGGTGGTGAGAGAGCGAATGCAGGAAATCATGAGACACTGTTAGCATGAGAATGCAGTGCTGTAACAGACATAAAGACACTGTGTCTGTGTGCATAAGTTATTTTATACATTGAGCTTGGAGAAAAAGAGCGAGCGTTTGACACATAGGTCACCTTCATCTCATCTGGGAAAAGCGTCTTCACAGGGATCCTCTGCAGCAAGGGATTGTGGGTGTTGTGGCCATCCAGAATACTGAAAGTAGCAGCACAAACCTTAAAAACCCAGAGGAAAGTCTTATTGCTGAGAGGTTGCTCTTTTATGCCTCCGGAGACTTCAAGATAAAGATTAATTTTAAGGATCAAATTTGTCTCAGATGTTTCTCCTAACAGACTCAATACAAAGAGTATGAGTTATATAAATTAAAATGGAAATCTTGTGATTTAACTTGATAAGAAATGTTTGAGTTCAGTCTGAGATGTTGTTGAGATATTTTACAAAGGAGATGCAAGTGAGATTACTGCGGTCTTTTTCTAGAAGTAGGAGATTTCAACTTGCTCTTCATAAAATCTCATCACTGTTAAGAAGCAACAACTGAAACATTGTTAAGATCTCTTTTGGAATCTCTTTGCTGTCGGAAAGCAACAATTTAGACATTGCTGATATGCATTTGAGATTATTGCAGTCTTTTTCTTAGAAAAATCGGAGAAGTAGGAGGTTTGAAGTCTCAATTTTCTCTCCATAAAATCTCATTGCTGTCGAGGAGAAACAAGTGAGACATTGTTGAGATCTCTTTTGAAACTTAAGACGAGATGAATGAGACATTTCTAGGAGAAACATCTGAGAAACGGGAGATTTCAATTTCAAGTCTCAATTTGTTCTTCAAAAAATCTCACTGCTGCCATGGAGCAACAATCGTCTTTTTTGAAACTCTAGAGGATATGCATGTGCGATTACTTTGGTATCTTTCTAAGGAGAAATAATTGACAAGTAGAAGATTTTAAGTCTCAATTTGCGCTCCATAAAATCTCATTGGTGTCAAGGAGCAACAGTTGAGACATTGTTGAGATCTTTTTTGAAACTCTAGAGGAGATGCATGTGAGGTTACTGCAGTTTTTTTTCTTAGGAGAAACATCTGAGAAATGGGAGATTTCAATTTCATTTCTGGATTTGCTCTTCATAAAATCTCATCAATGTCAAGGAGCAACAATTAAGACATCTCTTTTAAAACCCTAGAGAAACTCAGCTCTTTCTCTTCAGAAACTCATCTCTAAAGCCTGAAATCAACACTCAATATGAGTTCAAACATTTCTCATAAAGTTAAATGACACAAGATTTTAATTTTTAAAGCACTATACTCTTACTGTATTTCAGAAATTTCACTCTGTTAGGAGAAACATCTAAAAAGCAGGAGATTTTGATTTCAATTCTCAATTGGTGCTCTATAAAATCTCATTGCTGTTGTGAAGCAACAACTCTCTAAAGCCTGAAATCAATGCTCAATATGAACTCAGAAATGTCTAAGAAGTATATGATTTAAATGTCAAGTCTCATTGCTGTTGTGGAGCAACAGTTGAAACATTAAAAAGATCTCTTCTGTTACTCTAAAGATAATGCATGTGAGATTTCTACAATCTTTCAGGATGAATTTCTAAGAAGTAGGAGATTTAAATGTCAGGTCTCAATTGCTCTCCATAAAATCTCATCGCTGTCAAGAAGCAACAATTGAGACATTGTTGAGATTTGTTTTGAAACTCTAGATGAAATGCATGTGAGATTTCTCTGGTCGTTTACTGAGAAGCTCAGATCTTTCTCTTAAGAATCTCTGCTCTAAAGCATGAAATCAATGCTCAATATAAACTCCGAAATGTCTAAGAAGCATATGATTTAAATGTCAAGTCTCATTGCTGTTGAGAAGCAACAAGTAAGACACTAAAGAGAGCTCATCTGTGAGTTTTCTTTGCTGTGGATACACACACATTTTGTCTTGAGGTGTGTGTGTTCGCACCGTGTGCTGTTTTGTTTACATCAGTGTGTTTTATAAGCTCCGAATATAAACACAGATCTTGCAGTTTGTTTTTATTTGCGAGAACGACAGAGATGATGAAATGATATCATAAAAGTGCTGGTGTGTGTGTGTGAGTGTGGAGTGTGTGAGGCAACGATCAGAGCTGGAATGGCTGTTTGTATTAATATTCCCTCAGGTGTGAAAGAGAAGAGATAAAATCAGATGTGGCTCTGATGTTACGCCTCCTGATAAACTGATATAATTAAAAATAAATATAAACCTTCTATTTCCCTCCGTGCCGCAGGCCATGGAAGTGTGAGGTAGATTTCCTTTGAATGCAGGGATGGTAATTTCTCTAAAATCATCAAATCTGACAACAAAGAAATGAAGATCTCCAGCGCTGCGCACGTGGGTTTCTCTCTCTCTTTTTCTCTCACAGTTACACTTTTCTCTTTCTCTCTCTCTCACACACACACACACACACACACACACACACACACACACGCACACACACACACACACACACACACACACACACACACACACTCAAACATTCACAGCTCTGAAAATTAGGGTCAGAAATGAGAAATTAGAAAGATGCTTCATCCAAAAAGATGTCTTTCCAATTCTGTATGATTTTCTCTTTACTGCAAAAGACAAATGATATTTTGAAGAACGCTAGGAATGAATCAACATTGAATTTCATTGTATGGGCAAAAAAACTCTTAAAAATATCATCTTGTTTGTCTCACAGAGGAAAGAAAGACATGAAGAGTAAGTAAAATATACAATTCTATAAGATTATGCTCACCAAGTCTGCGATTATTTGATGAAAATCAAAGTAAAACAGTAATATTGTGAAATATTATTACAATTTCTGTTTTCGGTTTTCATATGTTTTAAAATGTAATTTATTTCAGTGATGCAAAGCTGGATTTTCAGCATCATTACTCCAGTCTTCAGTGTCACATGATCCTTCAGCAATCATTCTAATATGCTGATCTGCTGCTCAAGAAACATTTCTTATCTAACATACACTCTTACAAAAGGGTGTTTTTGCAGTGATGCCATAGAAGAACCATTTTTGGTTTCCCAATAAAGCTTTTAATGAACAATTCCTAAAAGAACCATTTTGAAGAACATTTTAAAAGTCTGAAGACCTTTTTCGACTATTCGGATTGTGCTTGCTTGTTAGGATGTCTGTAAAATCTGCATGTCATCCATATTTCTCTGTTATCACGATCAGCCATAATGGTTTCAGATATGAATGATAATTTAGGGAATTAGGCCAGTATTTAAATTCCCAAATGCTCATTACCTGCAAAAATGTCAGAGAGCAGCCCTTCGGCGTTCAGTAGTGGTCAAAAAAGATTTTTAAAAAATGACTTTTGGGCCAATTCCTCCATGTTAACAGAGATGGTGATTCAGGCAGAAATTCAATTACCAAACTGTAGATAATTCAGCTGGGAATTTACTCCTGACTGGTGGAGAAAAACATAGACTGATCCCCATTAAGATGGCAAAAACTCAGATTATCATCTGCAAATGCTGAACTTACATCACTTGTCTATGTACACAATTACAGTCTGTGTTTGCATGAAGAAATTGGTCCATATAAATATAAATCTGCTGAAAGCAATCCTGATGTAAAAGTAAAAATGCCCCTGAAAATTGTAACAATTCTTAAGAATAAACAACCTTTCATTGAGCAGTTCTTAAAAGAACCATTATTTTCTTAGTGTGAAGAACATTTAAAAAATATGAAAATCTAAAGAACCTTGTGTGAATTGAAAAGATGAATCTTAAAAGGTTCTTTATGGGACCATCAATGCCAATAAAGAACCTTTATTTTTAATAGTTTATGAGGCAACTATTGCACCCATATTGCAAAAATGTGACTTTTTTATCAGAGTTGTGCAATATAAATTCACAGTTGCTAGAAATAGAATTGCGAAATAAAAAATTTTTTCTTGCAAATTCATGTTTGTTTCTTACAATCCTGACTTTCTTCTCACAATTGCGAGATATAAACTTGCATGTTTTAGATTTTTTTTTTGTCTGACTTTATTTCTTAGTATTGTGAGTTTATGAGAAAAAAGTCAGATTTGCAAGTTTATATCTTGCAATTCTGCAAAAAAGTTTGATTTGTGAGTTTATATCTCACAATTCTGAGAAAAAAAGTCAGATTTGCAAGTTCATATCTCGCAATTCTGAGAAAAAAGCTTTGACTATATAACTTGCAATTGCGAGTTTATATCACGCAATTCTAAGAAAAAGTCTGATTTGAAAAATGATGTAAAAGTAAAAATGCCCCTAAAATTGTAAAAAGTCTAAACAATAAAGAACCTTTTATTGAGCAGTTCTTAAAAGAACCATATTTTTCTTAGTGTGAAGAACATTTAAAAAATGTAAAAATCTAAAGAACCTTTTGTGAAATGGAAAGATTCCATGAATCTTAAAAGGATCTTTATGGAACCATCAAGGCCAATAAAGAACCTTTATTTTTATTAGTTTAGGAGGCAACTATTGCATCCATATTGCAAAAATCTGACTTTTTTTCTCAAAGTTGTGTGATATAAATTCATAGTTGCAAAAAATAGAAATAGAATTGCTAAATAAAAACGTTTTCTCGCAAACTCAAGTTTGTTTCTCGCAATTTTGACTTTCTTCTCACAATTGCGAGTATAAAGATTTTCTGACTTTATGTCTTAGAATTGCGAGTTTATGTCTTGCAATTCGGACTTTATAACTCGCGATTGCGAGTTTATATCACGCAATTCTGAGAAAAAAAGTCAGATTTGCAAGTTTATATCTCGCAATTCTGAGAAAAAAGTTTTGACTTTATAACTCGCAATTGCGAGTTTATATCACATAAATTTGAGAAAAAAGTTCGATTTGCAAGTTTATATCTGAGAAAAACATTTGATTTGAAAAAGCAGTCCTAATGTAAATGTAAAAATGCCCCTAAAAATTTTAAAAGGTCTAAACAGTAAAGAACCTTTCATTGAACAGTTCTTAGTGGAGAACTGTTTTAAGAGAAGAACATTTAGAAAATGTAAAAATCTAAAGAACCTTTTGTGAAATGGAAAGATTCCATGGATCTTAAAAGGTTCTTCATGAAACCATCAATGCCAATAAAGAACCTTTTCTTTAACAGTGTAGGAGGCAACTATTGCACCCATATTGCAAAAAATAATTCAATTAATTTCCTACACTGATCTAAATTTCCAATACAAATCCGTTCCGGCACAAATGCGTTCTTCTCATTTACATGCATGCTCATTTAAATATCCACTCATTCTCATTAAGGTCTGCAGCAGGCCGATCATGTGACCTCGCTGTCCGTCAAAGGCATCTCTGAGTTAATCACCCTCTCCATGCTGGTTTCTTCTATTTTTTTCCTCTCTCTCTTTTTCTTCCTTCTGTGTTTTTTTTTTCCCGCTTCCCTTTAGAGAAAGTTTCAAGAAGTTTCTATAAATTAATAAAGATCTGGTGCTGTATGAAGCCGATCTGGCTTTGAACGGGAGCGTATTGATCTCACAGGTGAAGCAGGGATCAGCACTTCAAACGGAATGCGTTGTTCCAGAGGAGAGTTTGGAATGGCAGGCGCGCTCCCATCTGAAAGCCACAGGAACCCACCAAACCCACACAACGGGCCATACGACAGAGACAATGGCCACATTTTGTCTTTCGCATGTTTTAGCAAAAAACATTGTTAGGGAAGAGTCGAGCAGGCATAAATGAGCAAGGTCTTCTTGGTGCTAGTTAGTTCTGCTCTGTTCATTTGATTGGATGAGTGGCATTCTGAGATTATGGATATTTTATGAACTTTCCAACACTTTACTGCTTCTTTTGGAACTATTTTCTTTGGTGGAACAAATACAAACCTAATATCTGGCCAAGTCACTTACTATTTAGTAATATTTTTGATTTGACTGTGCTGACACTATCAGATAAGAACAAAACTTGAACTCATCTGAGTTGAATAACGACACTATTCATTCATAATTGACCAATTTTCCAACATGGACAACATTGAACTGACTCAAGCTGCTTTTGACTACTGCTTTCAGCTGAGCTGCTTATCGCTGACTTGAACTTGTTTCATAATTGATTAGCTTTACACAGTAAACTGAATTGAAACAACACTGAACTAACTTTGGAACTATTTTCTTTTAACAAGTATAAACTACATATCTGGCCATACATTTTTAAAAACAGTATACTTTGACAGCACTATCGCATAAGAACTAATCTGAGTTGAGTAATGACACGATTGTCTTCTGTAGAGCTGCTTTATAGCAGAATGTGGATTTGCTTGATATTTGGTGAATTTTGCGTTAATGATTTGATTACTGTTTATTAACGTGAATCTACACTGAAACAATCTCTATTATACAAAGCACTATAAATTATAGAAGACCATTTCCACCACTGAATAAAAAGTAAAAAAAAAAAGTTATTGCAACTTTTTGTCTCACAATTTGGACTTTTTTCTCAAAATTGCATGATTTGTGAGTTATGAAGTCATAATTGCGTGAAATAAACCCGCAATTGCGAGTTATAAACTTCTTTCTCAGAGTTGTGTGACAGAAATTCACGGTTGCGGGTTATAAAGTCAGAATTGCAAGATTTTCAATTCTTACAAAAAAGTCACAATTGTAAGATAGAAACTTGCAATTCTGAGAAAAACGTTTGATTTGCGATTTTATATCTCACAATTCTGACTTTGTAACTCACAGTTGCAAATTCATATCACGTAATTCTGAGAAAAAAGTTTTGACTATAACTCATAATTGCGAGTCTATTGTATGCAGTTCTGAGAAAAAAAGGTAGATTTGCGAGTTTATACCTCAAAATTCTGACTTTTTAGGCCCTGATCACACCGAACGCGTCTTTTAGTTCTAAAAACGCGAGGCGCACAGCACTGCCTTGTTTGGTGACTTTTAATAAAAGAGCAGTGTGCTGCGGTTTTTTTATGTTGCTAAGCAACGACCAAAACTGCTGTCCTGTCAGTCAAATCAAAGGATTATAGCGCGAGCGCTCTAAAATCTTTGTTTTTTCTGTTAAGTAAACTGTCATATTAGCAGAAACCCTAAATAATACAGCTCCGGGTTACCCACGATAGACACCAAAGGTTTCTCCTCCTTTTCTGCAGTCTCCGGACTTTTTAAGCAACGGTAAACTTTCGTCACCACAACAGAAGGCCCGCCTATCCATTCATTCGATTGGACAATGGAAAAGAACGCGAATGACGTTGGGCGTTTTTCCGCTCAGAGTTGATTTTTTTTCAACTTCAGGCGCTCAGAGCGCTCCTGCAAAAACGCGAGGCGCAGCAGGCGGCGAAAACGCGGGGCGCATAAGCAGCGCGGAGAACGCACACTGCCAACAGAAAACCGTTCAAAAGAGGCGCCTCCAACTGCAAAAACGCGTTCGGTGTGATCGCGGCCTTAATTCGCAAGAAAAGTTTGATTTGCGAGTTTATATCACACAATTCTGAGAAAAAAGTTAGATGTGCAAGTTTATATCTTGCAATTCTGACTTTATAAATCGCAATTGCGAGTTTATATCATGCAATTCTGAGAAAAAAGTTAGATGTGCAAGTTCATATCTCGTAATTCTGACTTCTCGTTTATATCACAATTCTGAAAAAAGTTCAGTTTGCGAGTTTATATCTCGCAATTCTAACTTTATAACTCAAAATTGTACGTTTATATGTCTCAATTCTGACTTTATATCTCACAATTCTAAAAAAAAAAAATCTGAATTGCGAATTTGTTTTTACGCAATTCTAAGAAAAAGTCAGAATTACAATATAAAAACTTGGCCTAAGTGTGGCAGAAACAGGCTTCCATAATAAATAAAGGTGAAGACTTGACTTTGAAATGAAGGATCTTTTTGGCATTTATGGTTTAACATTCATGGAATCTTTTCATGATTTATAAGAAAAAACATTTTTGGTTCCCTGGAGAACCTTTTATTGAACTGCGCTTTAAAGAACCTTAGTGTGAAGAACATTTAAATAATCTAAAGAACCCTTTTCCACTATAAATACCTTTAGTGGAATTGCAAGATTCCACGGATGCTTCATGGAACCCTCAATGCCAATAAAGAACCTTTATTTTGCAGAGTGTTCAGTTGCATCACTTGAAGGTCCTTTAGTAGTAAAACATTCTTCACATTAGGTAAAAAAAATTTAGTACTGTTTACCGAAAGATTCTATTTGAACCCAAAATGGTTCTTCTGTGGAATTGCTGTGCAAACCCTCTTATTTTTAAGCATGTATTACGTCTAAAATGTCAGTATTAATGTTTAACTACTCAGCGTGATGTACTTAACGCTGTGTGTCGGTGTGTGGGTTATTAGTGTGTGAGCCGGGGTTCGTCTCTGAGCCGTGTAAGATGATGATTCTAATTAAAAGTGTAATGTAGGAGAATTTCCTCTGTTTGACTTCAGCTACAGGGAACAAATCCCGCAGTTAATCCAACCCGAGCGCACCGCCAGCGGCCTCACAGGAGTGTGTGTGTGTGTGTGTGTGTGTGTGTGTGTGTGTGTGTGTGTGTGTGTGTGTGTGTGTGTGTGTGTGTGTGTGTGCGTGTGTTCTTCTGTCTCTGTAGAGCTGAAAGAGAGGACAGTGATGGCATATACCTGATCCACCTGCTGTGTCACATGATACGGAGTATGTGCCTGTCGTCTGATGTGTATTGCATGTAAACATGGCAAGCGCTTATTGCTTTAATCTGATTGGCTGATTTGCACAAGGGTGTGCTGGTTTACATCAGTCCGTCTGGAAAAGTTGTCTGTGCAAGTTTCCAGGTTGCTAAAACGAGCCTTCTGAGGAAGACCTACTTGCTGGATTTGCCAAAGTTTGGGGGGTTCACGACATCAACTCTTTGAAAGTTTCGTCGGAGGCCCTTGTTCAGACTGGCAGATTTCTTTTTTCTGACATATTCAATTATAATCTGTTCGGTTGGTTGTAGCTTGAACAGGAGTAAACCACATGAAAATCAGATGTTTACAAACCTGATCCGACATGCACATCGTCATTTGGGACATGTGTAACATCCAAATCTGAACTGATTTTGCATACCAAATGGTTCTATGTTTTGTTTAGATACTTTACAGACAAAAATACAAATCTAAAAATGTGACATTTTAAGTTTTTGTTTACATTTTAATTTTTTTAAGTATATATTTACCCATATATAAATATATTCCTAAATGTATATATAAATATTGTGCATGCACGTGCAACCTAGAAATGATAAAAAAATGAATTTTACAAAAGTGATTTTATGTCTATAGAAAGCACCTTAAATGTAAGTAAAGCGTCTACTATTAAGGTTTTAAATAAGTTTTGGAGACTTAAATGTCAAAATTTGGTTGAAATAATTTTACATTGTCATTCAGTGTAACACAATATTTATGTTAAAATTTAAACAACAGGATTATTCTATTTTACATATTAAAATATATAAAAGTATTAAGGAAATAAATTAAAATTAATAAATTAATTTAATAAAATACTGCATTTTAAATGAGTAAAAAATTCTTATTGACAAATGGGCAAAACCTAGGATAGTGGCAAATTTAAAAAATGTAGAAAAATATTTAGCTTAACAAGATTGTTACACTGAATGACATTTTAATGTGTGTCCTTTGTAAATTAGGGAAAAATGTATATTTATTTTTTGCTCTGAAAAACAAAAACAAAAATGCAATTAAATTAAACAGAAAACTTTTTTTTTTAAAAACAACAACAACAATTTAAAGCAGTATTACACTCATTGTTTTTATGCTTAAACCCTTTTTTGTCATTGACCCCAATACATTTATTTAGCAAGGATGCTTTAAATTGATCAAATGTGATGATAAAGTCATTTATTAGGTTACAAAAGATTTCTATTTCAGATAAATGCTGTTTTTATATATATATTTATTTATTTATTTTTGAGCAGCAAATCAGAATATTAGAATGATTTCTAAAGGATCATGTGACTGGACTAATGATGCTAAAAATTCAGCTTTGAAATCACAGGAATAAATTACATTTCAAAATATATTCAAATAGATATAAGTTAGTTTAAATAGTAAAATATTTCAGAATTTTACCATTTTTGCTGATCAAAAAAATGCAGGCTTGGTGAGCAGAAGAGACTTCTTTAAAAAAAAACATTAAAAATCTTACGCACTGTTCAAAAACTTTTGACAGGTAGTGTATATATTTTTTAAATGATCTCAGTTCTTATAGTTCTTATAGTTAACTAAACCTGAAACTAAAACCAAAAAAAAGGTTTAAAATGGTAAAAATTAAATAAATGTTAATTAAAACTAAATAAGAAAACAATATGAAAAAACTTCTCATTTTCATTTGTGTACTGTAAATAACTGAAACTAAAACTTAAATAAAAATAAAATAACTATACAGACATATAAAAAAACGAATAAACATGACAAAAACAAAATGATTAAAACATTAAACTAACTCAAAAAGTCATAAAAATAACCGAATCATAACTATATCGCTGTCACTGCATGTATGTTCTTTGATTTGATTTGCCCTGCTCTCTCTTCTAGTGTGTGTGTGTTCTACCAGATAAAACACACACACACCAAAACAGAAATGCACTAAATGTCTGTGTTTAAAAACCGCCACCAAAAACCTCACATGCACGCACACACACAAACCTAGCAGTAAGCGACATGTTCCTCTGCCACTCTTGTGTGTGTGTGCGCTTGCTCAGATCTCGCTGTTCAGGTAACTGTTGTTTTGCAGCATACGCATGTTTACTCGTTTTCCTCTCCCTCCTCCTGTGGCAGGCCTGTCATCCCTCGCTCCGTGTTAAAAGCGCTCTGAGAGGCAGCTAATGCTGCTCAACAACACGCCTGAGCTTTGAAGAAACACACACACACGCGGTCCGGGTTACATCCTCGCTGCCACAGTTAGTCTCACACACACACAGCGCTGGTCTCCAATTACTGCTTCCTCCATTGTTTCTTGTTGATCGCCCGGGCCTTGATGGCATGTCACGGCGAGACTATGTGTGTGCGTTTGTCTCCGGTTTGTGCTGACAGACGGCCAATTTATGCCGCAGTTACCCAGCATGCATCTGTGGGTTAATCAGTGATCGCATTTGCATAAATCAGCGGTGGAGGCGGGCCTTTGCGCAGAATCGTGCTCGTGGGTTGGCTGAGTGGATCTGGGGGGGTCTGATTTGATTGGTTGATCTGGCTGTCAGTATTTGTGTTGCCCTGCAGGTCCCTCCTCCCTCACAGTAGTGTGCAAACCGCACGCACACACACACACACTCACACACACGCGCTCACAGACGGAATAGGCCTCCTGTCAGAGGCTCGTTTGGAATTCCCTTTAAAG
Organism: Garra rufa; assembly: GCF_049309525.1. NCBI lineage: Eukaryota > Metazoa > Chordata > Actinopteri > Cypriniformes > Cyprinidae > Garra > Garra rufa. The sequence goes on from NC_133373.1 coordinate 36,866,866, forward strand.
CCGGACGGAGCGTCTGTACCTGTCAGAATGCCTGAGAAGAGATCTCTGTGACTGACTCATACACACACGCGCTGGGCTGTACCTCACCCACCCTCCAGACAAATGCCTTCATCTAACACTTCAGAGAAAACCGGCCAGCTAGAGGAGAGGAGAGAGGAGGATAGGAGAGGAGCAGAAATATTTAAGTCCATAACAAGTCTGACATTACTGACCCTTTAATTGAGTGTGTGAATCAGTGATTCGTTGTGCTGTGGAAGTGAGCACTTTCACAGCTTGGGAGATTTAATGGAGTGCTTAAGTATCAATTTTGTCTCGCTTGTAATTCTTTATTTAAAAGAAATGAATACTCAAAAGTGACTGTAAAGTCATTTACACTCCTAAAAATAAAGGTGCTTCACGATGCCATCGAAGAACCTTTTTTGTCTAAATGGTTCAATAAAGAACCTTTCTGTTTCACAAAAGGTTCTTTGTGGTGAAAGAAGGTTCTTCAGATTCTAAAAAGGTAAGAAAGAGATGGTTCTGTAAAGAACCTTTGACTGAATGGTTCTTTGTGGAACCAAAAATGGTTCTTCTATGGCACCTTTATTTTTAAGAGTGTATAACGCTGGAGATTTCTGTTTCAAATGCTGTTCATCAACTTTGTATTAATTTAAAGGAGTAGTTCACTTTCAGAGCAAAAATTTACAGATATTTTACTCACCCCATTGTCATTCAAGATGTTCATGTCTTTCTTTCTTCAGTCATAAAGAAATTATGTTTTTGGAGGAAAACATTTCAGGATTTCTCTCCATATAGTGGACTTCTATAGTGCCCACGAGTTTAAATGTCCAAAATTCAGTTTCAATGCAGCTTTAAAGGGCTCTAAACAATCCCAGCTGAGGAACAACCATCTTATCTAGTGAAACGATCGTTTTTTTTCCTTAAACAATAAAAATGTATATACTTTTAAACCTCAGATGCTCGTCTTGTTTAGCTCTGCGTCAACTCTGTGTATTCCAGTTCAAGACAGTTAGGGTATGTTGAAAAACTCCCATCTCATTTTCCCTCCAATTTCAAAATAGTCCTACATCGCTGTTTTAGCTTCTTTGGTAAAGGGCGTTTGATCTTCTTTGCATGTTCACTTGGTAAACACTGGGTCGGTACTTCTGCAGCGATGTAGGATGATTTTGAAGTTGGAGGAGAAAATGTGATGGGAGTTTTTGACATACCCTAACTGTATTGAACCGGAATACACAGAGTGCACTCAAAGCCAGACTAGGTGGGCATTTGAGGTTAAAAAGTATATACATTTTTTTCCTTTTTTTAGAAAATGACTGATCGTTTCGCTAGATGAGACCCTTCTTCCTCGGCTGGGATCATTTAGAGCTTTTCGAACCTGCATTTAAACAGCATTTTGGAAGTTCAAACTCATGGGCACCATAGAAGTCCACTATATGGACAGAAATCCTGAAATGTTTTCCTCAAAAAACATAAATTCTTTACAACTGAAGAAAGACAGACATAAACATCTTGGATGACAACGGGGAGATTACATTATCTGTACATTTTTGTTCTGGAAGTAAACTACTCCTTTAAGAATCCTGAATACAAATCGCAGCTAACAGGTAACATTCAGCAGAACAAGATTCTAGCAAGATGCTCTCAAAGTAACATTCCAGTAACATTAATAGAACATTCGTTTAAAAATCTGGTCTTGAAATTTTAAAAAATAAATAAATTCGGAATGTTTAGAGAAGATTCAAAAGTAACATTGCCATAATGTTGCAAAATGATTTTTTTTTAATGTATTCTAAGTGGTTTTCCAGGGTGTTGCTATGTATATTCTGAGGTGTTCTAAGTGGTTGTCAGGGTGTTGCTATCTTAATTGTTGCCAGGGTGTTGCTATGTAGTTTCTGATTTGTTCTAAGTGGTTTCCAGAGCGTTGCTATGTATTTTCAGAGTTTTTCTGAGTGGTTTCCAGGGTGTTGCTATCTGAATCGTTGCCAGGGTGTTGGACACAGGTCCCTGGAACCAAGAATGACCCACACAGCAACAGTGCATTTCATTCAAGGCTGGTTTTATTGGAAAATGATGTGGTATATATATAGTAAATTTAGGGAAGTTAAATATTGGGCTGTCAGCAGAAAGATGAAAAGGCACAAGGCAACCTTATAAGGAATCAGACAGTCTCATGATCTCGCCATTACATCACTGGCTATATTCCAAATACAAGAGATAACATAAAGACACTATGTTAAGACATATTACAATGGACACAGGATGTTATAGAATCTTACAGTTTGAATAATATAGACAGACATGAGACTCTGTGGGGTTTTATTTCAGTTCTTTCATTTTGGTCTCAGGTGTCTCCCATAATTTTTCTTAGGAGAATTAACAATAAAATTATATAGTATTACAGAGCCATAAAATGAATTTGAATTGAATAGCTCATTTGATCACATAAGAACATTAGTAGAAATCTTCAGGTTCATTTTGAAATTGCAGGCACTGGTATCTTAGCAAATCTGAGCACAGTTTGAGAAATTGTTGAGATTCTCAGTTTCTCCAGGGGAAAATCAGCACATTTTAATTTCTCTCCAAAGAAACGTCACTGCTGTCGAGGAGCAACAGTCGATACATTGGAGATATAAAGCTCTTGTGTGACTCTTGTTTCTCAGCAGATCCTGTGAAAGCTGTAGATCAGGTGTTGTACAGGTTTGTTGTGCAGATTCTCAATTAGCTGGGCTGCTGTTCTGGGCAGCACTGCAGTAGGGCAACAGAACAAAGACAGATGCACTGTGGGATACCAAATACTCAACACACACACACACACACACACACACACACACACACACACACACACACACACACACACACACACACACACACACACACACACACACACACCGTGCCCAAATAAACACAGAATGTGTATGTTTCTCTGCACCAAAGAGAATGAGGCTGTTTTTCTTTTCTGTCTGTCTCTCTCTCTCTCTCTCTCTCTCTCTCTCTCTCTCTCTCTCTCTCTCTCTCTCTCTCTCTCTCTGTGTGTGTGTGTGTGTGTGTGTGTGTGTGTGTGTGTGTGTGTGTGTGTGTGTGTGTGTGTGTGTGTGTGTGTGTGTGTACCTGGTATTCATCACGTTGTGGGGACCAAATGTCAGTACAGTATAAAAACCATTACGCCTATGGAATGTCCCCTTAAAACATGTAAACCCAACATGTGTGTGTGTGTGTGTGTGTGTGTGTGTGTGTGTGTGTGTGTGTGTGTGTGTGTGTGTGTGTACCTGGTATTCATCACGTTGTGGGGACCAAATGTCCCCACAAGGATAGGAATACCAGTAGATTTTGACCTTGTGGGGACATTTCTCAGGTCCCCATGAGGAAACAGGCTTATAAATCATGCACAATGAGTTTTTTTGATGAAGTAAAAGTGTGCACAATCTCCTTTGAGGGCTAGGTTTAGGTGTAGGGTAGGTGTAGGGTGATAGAAAGTACGGTTTGTACAGTATAAAAACCATTACGCCTATGGAATGTCCCCATAAAACAATGTAAACCCAACGTGTGTGTGTGTGTGTGTGTGTGTGTGTGTGTGTGTGTGTGTGTGTGTGTGTGTGTGTGTGTGTGTGTGTGTGTGTGTGTGTACCTGGTATTCATCACGTTGTGGGGACCAAATGTCCCCACAAGGATAGGAATACCAGTAGATTTTGACCTTGTGGGGACATTTCTCAGGTCCCCATGAGGAAACAGGCTTATAAATCATGCACAATGAGTTTTTTTGATGAAGTAAAAGTGTGCACAATCTCCTGTGAGGGCTAGGTTTAGGTGTAGGGTAGGTGTAGGGCGATAGAAAGTACGGTTTGTACAGTATAAAAACCATTACGCCTATGGAATGTCCCCATAAAACATGTAAACCCAACATGTGTGTGTGTGTGTGTGTGTGTGTGTGTGTGTGTGTGTGTGTGTGTGTGTGTGTGTGTGTGTGTGTGTGTGTGTGTGTGTGTGTGTGTGTGTGTGTGCGTGTGTGTGTGTGGTTTGGTCTGACATGAAATGTGTATTTCAGTCTAACTCTAAAAGTAGAACTACATTTTTTTCCTGAGAAGAACTTGTATGCAAAACTCGCTACAATATTGCTAGGTTGTTATGGATGGTTGCCAGTCATTTTCTGAGGTGTTCTGAGTGGTTGCCAGGGTGTTGCTATGTTGATTCTGATGTGTTTGAGTTGTTTCCCAGGGTGTTGCTGTCTGAATTGTTGCCAGGATGTTGCTATGTAGTTTCTGAGGTAGGGCTGGGCGATTAATCGAAAAGTAATCGAAATCGACATTCAGAACCTATAATCGATCAAATTTTTCCAGGTCAATTATTTCAATTACTTTCCCTTTAAAAACACTACTGCGTGTGGAGTCAGGTGACCCCGCTCCGTTACGTTGCGTTATTCCTCCGACATGTCGATGGAGAGCTTAAACAGTATTTATACAGTAAAAAGTATTTACAGGATATACAAGAGTAATTTTATTTAGAAGAGATACTGCTTACTTTCTACTTTTAATATTTATTATTATTTTATAAATAATTTATTTTGTTTCCAAAAGTGTAAGTTATTTATTTTCACTAATTTAAGAAAAATGTGACTTTTCATTTCAAGCAATGTGTGCTTTAATTTCAGTTGTTCAACACTGATGTTCAATAAATAATCATAGATAGTAGATAGTGTGTGCACCCTTCATTCAAAAATCTCTCACTTGTAATATGTGCGCATATTTACTGTACAAAACTTGTCAATGAACTTTGAGGGCAAAAAAATAAATATTATTTAAATATAATTAAATATAATTTTATTAATGAATAAAATAATCGTTCATTAATCGTAATCGGGTTAAAATGTTCAATTAATCGAGATTTTGATTTTAGGCCAAATCGCCCAGCCCTATTCTGAGGTGTTCTGGGTGGTTTCCAGAATGTTGCCATTTTAATTGTTGACAGGGGGTTGCTAGGTAGTTTCTGAGGTGTTCTGAATCATTGCCAGGGTGTTGCTATGTTGATTCTGATGTGTTCTAAGTGGTTGCCAGGGTGTTGCTGTTGTTTTTGATGTATTCTAAGTGGTTTTCCAGGGTGTTGCTATGTGGTTTCTGAGGTGTTCCGAATGGTTGCCAGGGTATTGCTATGTGGTTTCTGATGTGTTCTAAGTAGTTTTCCAGGGTGTTGCTATGTATATTCTGAGGTGTTCTAAGTGGTTGTCAGGGTGTTGCTATCTTAATTGTTGCCAGGGTGTTGCTATGTAGTTTCTGATTTGTTCTAAGTGGTTTCCAGAGCGTTGCTATGTATTTTCAGAGTTTTTCTGAGTGGTTTCCAAGGTGTTGCTATCTGAATCGTTGCCAGGGTGTTGCTATATTGTTTCTGATGTGTTCTAAGTGGTTTCTAGGGTGTTGCTATGTATTTTCGGAGGTGTTCTGAGTGGTTTCCAGGGTGTTGCTATCTAAATCATCGCCAGGATGTTGCTATGTGGTTTCTGGCGTGTTCTAAGTGGTTGCCAGGGTGTTACTATCTCATTGTAGCCAAGGTGTTGCTATGTTGTTTCTGATGTATTCTAAGTGCTTTCTAGGTTGTTGCTATCTGAATTGTAGCCAGGGTGTTGCTATGTATTTTCTGATGTGTTCTAAGTGGTTTCCAGGGTGTTGCTATTTATTTTCTGAGGTGTTTTAAGTGGTTTCCATGGTGTTGCTATGTTGTGTATGAAGTATTCTAAGTGGTTTCCAGGGTGTTGCTATGTATTTTCTGAGGTGTTTTATTAGGTTTTTTCAAGGGTGTTGCTATGTATTTTCTGAGATGTTTTAAGTGGTTTCCAGGGTGTTGCTATGTTGTTTCTGATGTATTCTAAGT